>NC_088709.1:61045378-61347920 GCF_963576615.1 Watersipora subatra
TATGTAGAAAAAACCTGGTTGATCTCTAACTGCCAAACGACTGGAAAAATCGAGTGATTATGTATATAAGGCTGCATAAAAGGACTTCTGGGATAGAAGATGCATAGCTACAGTGAGTTGGTCTGAAGAACGTAATGTGGATAAGCAAAAATTGAGAAGTACCCCATCCCATTTCAAATGAGAACATCTAACATATGCATGAACATATTGTGTAAATACACTTGATAAAAATATATTTTCTGTGATAAAAAGATTGTCTAGCATTGTTGTAAAGCTGATAGGGTAAGTAGAAGGAAGTCGAGAGAGAAACAAAGGTGTAACGCGTTATAATTGTATTGCATCATCATAATACGCATGAACTTTGCAGTGTATTACCACTTTCTATGTAATGCAAAGTAAACACTGCAACTGGAAAGTCACTCCTACTGCGAATTCACTCCTACTGCAAGTTCACTCCTACTGCAAATTCACTCCTACTGCAAATTGCTCCTTGCAACCTATTGTGGACTTTTTACAATACGCATCACGCAAAACCTAACAATTCATTTTATGAATGTGCATTTTCCAAAACATGAAACCACATGTGTACCACAACTGGGCATTAGTATGAATTTGAGGCTGTGGATCTACTGACACTGATGGCTTCCGAAGCAAGCATACCGCATTGTATAAAATTGTAGACTTTTATGTTCGGCAATTTAATGAACTTGCGCTCTAACACCAACATCATTTTGACATAAGGAGTCAGGCATTACTACTATAACAATCAATGAAATTGGGATATTTGTATTGTACTTTCATTAACATAATATTCATAAATATAAACAATGATAGATTTTGATTTCAGGCATATACAACATGCTAACCTTGCTCAATTTGTGGGCCAACTGACACTCAAGTTTGAGCAGCATTCATATCTAGCAGTTACGTTGTAGTTGCAACGAAATCATTTTGATTCTTGATTATGCAATGAGCTCTTACGAAAATGCACTGCACATGTAACCTAAGTACAACAATATGCAACGAGTTTGTGCTGCCTCGCTCACTGCACAGTACATTCTAGCAATACTTCAACTGCATTCAACATTGCACACTGCAATAGCTAATACTATCACTGACACAATACAGGTTAGTGCGCATTAAAAATAGTTATACTGCATATGCCACGAACTTAATTAATGCAAATATACTACATGAACATAAAATTTTGCTTAGAAAGCAACATTTACAAATAACAAAAAGGCTTAATGTTGTCACGAAATGTAGTGACATTTATTGCAGCTGCAATGTATTTTTCATCAGCAATTACTCATCAATGAGCAGTTACGAATTTTGTCGAAGTAGTCACATCACTGATATTAAAACAACTTAATCTCAAGCTATTAGTGCACATATACAGAGATAAGTATGCGCTTAAAACTATTAGAGAATTGAGCAATCCCTTAGCTGTTTATGCACAGTCAAAAATAAAATGGCTTTACAAATGTTTTAAATTATTTATTGCAATTTAGTATTTGGCTGAGAAATTTCGTTTTAAATAATCTATAAAAAGCTGTGAGCTTTTTAAGTTACTGCAACATAAACGGAATATCTAGAAATACACCTAAATGCTAAAGCAATAGTTATCATAAAACTGTCTATGTATTTTGTTAAAGGTTGACTTGCAACAAAATTCACATTACAGTTATTTGGTATCAAAAGATTCGCCATGTTTTACTCTGTTGTGTGGTAGGTGCCAAATATGTGGAAATGTGATTAAAAGCTCTTAAAAGCTCAAAAACAAAAAGCCGCCGTAGATTGGAATCTCTTGATTTCGATGACGTATCCGCGCTGTATGGTTATTGTCTTGTCACGTGATGTTCTCGCGTGAATTGAAAGGCCAATAAAAAGCTCAATATCAAACTTATCGTAGCAATAGTTTATGATAATCACTTCGGGTTTTACCTAAGACCCCGTATCAAATATAGATGCTCGCTACTTTACAGTTTCGGCTTGGCCATTCCGTTCGACTATTCATGTCTGAGTTGCGATCATAAAAAATGTCAAATTCTGAAGAGTTAAGACCCTGGCGTTTCGAGCCTGACGCTCTATCTGAAGAAGATCCTCAACAGAATCAAACCTCCCAGCAAGTAAGCACCGCCACTAGCCAGCTCTTATGTGCCAAGCTAGCTAGTAGTAATAGTTTTAGCTTGAGAGTGATAGAACGAATATTATTATATATGATTTTAATGATGATAATTATCGCTTCAATATTGCGAAAAAATAATTACAGATTTTTCTCGAATGACAACATTAACAATTTTAATATTTAAATCTAGTGCTGCACTGATATACTGTTGGATAACATCGACCTGATGTATGAGGTAACATCGACCTCATAAAAAATGTCAAATTCTGAAGAGTTAAGACCCTGGCGTTTCGAGCCTGACGCTCTATCTGAAGAAGATCCTCAACAGAATCAAACCTCCCAGCAAGTAAGCACCGCCACTAGCCAGCTCTTATGTGCCAAGCTAGCTAGTAGTAATAGTTTTAGCTTGAGAGTGATAGAACGAATATTATTATATATGATTTTAATGATGATAATTATCGCTTCAATATTGCGAAAAAATAATTACAGATTTTTCTCGAATGACAACATTAACAATTTTAATATTTAAATCTAGTGCTGCACTGATATACTGTTGGATAACATCGACCTGATGTATTAGCTATGGTTGCATAGACATATCTGTTCATTTCTTTAGGAGCTAATACCACCGGCTACAGAGTGGTGTGCCTGCGAGCGTTGTCAAGACATGCCATCTCTTCCTGAATGTTTGTGCTGCCATTATGCTGAGTTTTCGCATTGTCTCCTTGACCGAGGGGAGCATGAATGCCTGCGTATGCATCCTGGTGTAAACGAATTTGTGGCGTCTGCACCCCTTGAGTTGAGGTGGAATAATTACCTGCGATATCATAGTGAGTTGGATATTCATTTAATGCCAACAACACCAAGGCTATGCTAATGTGTCAAGCATTATCTACAATTCTTGTGTTACACATTTAATGCATCACTTGAACACACATATTCTGAACTCGTGGAACACAAGGAGAACTGGTATATTTGGCTTGTACACTTACTACAGTAGAGAGTGTATTAGTTTTATGATTTTATTATATAAAGATCGAGATTATTTTGATGATCAGCAATTATTGTTTTTCAATAGTTGTTTTGGTAGATAATCTATTCCCATTTGGAGAGCCATCGCCAAATGCTCGGAAAAGGTTGTGTGCATACCGCAATCTTGTGTTTTGGTTTATGCCGCAAATCTTGTTTGCAAGTCTGCAAACTCTTCTTCATCATCCGTTGGTGGGAAAAGAGCCCGAATCTTAGACACCAAGCATGCAGGTAGAGGCCGTCGCTCACGGCGACAAATTTGCGGCATAAGCCAAAACACAAGCTTGCAGTATGCACACAACCTTTGTAACAACATCCGTTGTAATGGACCTCACTCTCAGGCCGTGGGAAATTAGATCGGACTGGCATCGCTTGAAGCCTTTCAGCTCCATGGTGTTAGAGCTGGTGGTCTCTGTTGACTGCAAAGTAAAGAAAGTTACGACCAACAATTACTTTCACATTATTTGAATGAACTATTTAGCTAGATGAGCAACTTCATGTTTATGTATTGATAACTACTAAAAAATTTGGGTTTTTGTCAGGCTGTGAAGTAAAAACTGTCAAAGTTTTACCTTGACAAGATGGCTGCTGACTATTAAACCGCAGCTCTGATCCATCATAGTGTAGGCTCTGTATAGTGCGCAATGCCCCAGACTATCGCATCTACCGTCACCTGCCAAATCAAGCTCCCAATCGATTGCTGCCATCAATCCCTCGTTATGCAGGGTGTACTGCTCAGCAATACACTGTAATATATTGTAAAACTTCATTATACAAGATTAATTTGTATCATTATCATTAGTCTAAGAATGTAGAATCCTTTACCCCCTTTTTGTGCTATATTATGATGAAGAATCAGAATTTTGAATTATAATATATTTTGCTTGAAGGATGACATATTTTCATTTCAAAAAAAAAATCGTTTCTAAATGTTGTTATTCAATTAGTGTGCCAAGCTTTTACTCACATTTTCCAAGTTTATGAGTAAATATTAACACTCACACCATGTAAGTATTCTCTTTGTTGGTAGAGGCAAACGCTGTGGCTTGGTATTGCGATGTTCAGGAGCGACAGAAAACGGAGGTTCTGCGTAAGGCATCCGCCAGAAAAGAGTGATGCAGCTGCCAGCAGGGGGTTGATGACGTGAGCTCTGTTCACCCTGGCAGTTGTTTTCCAAGTGTACGATCGGTGACAGGAGGCACATGTAACCTTGAACTCTACCCATCCGCCTTCTCGCACCATCGTGAATGAGCAGGGGAGGGCGCAGGTGTGACAGTGAAATAGTCGCTGGAGTGCTGTCACACTTACTATTATTTTCTCCTCTTTGAAGGAGGATTCGGTTCTGAAATCACAACACAATAGTTGACTTGCAATAAGATTTGTACAATATCATTTCCTGTTATTATATCATATTTGCTTGATCAGAAAAAGAATAAATATATAGCCATGCAATCATGACACAGATTTTACAAAACCCTATCAGAATCCATGATATTGTAAACATAAAATGTGAGTAATAACTCTATGGATATTTTTTATATTTTGTCAAGTTTGGTTTAGTTCAGCTCTATCTTACATGTAATTGGAGAGCGTTTGATGCTGGCCAACATAGCGCTCAAACTTTTCCCAGTCTTCAGTGGTTGGCACAAACTCTTCATCTAATACTAATAATAATCAACTAATAATATTAATATGCTATTAACGATGATACCAGAAAATGACAATAACTATTTTATATAACATATCTATAAGTGAGTGGGGTTAAGAAATTTGGCGAAATTAATCGTGAAACAACATTATTTTATCAATTATATATTAATATATTACGTTTTACAGATAGATATGCAGTATGAATTAGTTTTGTTATTATAATAAGAATAATACACGTAATTAAAAAGATAAAATACTAATAATATAATATTACAATTAAATGACATTAATATTGTTATATTAAATATAGATTAATACAGTACAATTAGGAGAATACTAGATAATAACCCGAGTTACAACTACTAATACAAGTAGTTCATAAAATAAATTACTTACGTGCTTTGGTGATATGTGGAGTATGCAAACAGGTTAGAAAACATGTCGTCTTTAAACTGGCGAAAACAAAGGTAAGAGTAAGCAGGCGAATAAATAAAGTTTGTCACATCCAGCTTCACCCAGTTGCTCCACGCCCGGTGAAGGTCTGGTATTTTCTCAGCTCTTGGCCAAAAAAAGGTGCTTCTCAGCTTGGCAGTTGCACAAACACTATGCGGCGCGTTAGACATTATGACGAATTGAAATAAACAAGTTTAATATGAGATAGCGTGTTTGCTATTTGCGATAGATCAAACTTGAACTGAAACTAACATTATCTGATCATGTGACTTACAATTCCCGCTATATGGCGCGAAAAATTTCTACAGCATTTTTCAACCATCATAGCGGACCAAAAGGCTCATCATTTTTATCAGAGAATGATATGCAATCGTTCAAGCTAAGCTTAAAAAATTAAACATATTTTTATGCTATGTTTTGATATATCAGTGCTCAAAGTTGCAGCATTACGATGCCGATAAAATAGACGCGTAAGAACAATAGACATGGTTTTTATCGCAAGCGTGAAGTATATTTGTGAAAATAGTTCGACGAATAAGGATGCATGAAAGTGTAAACATAAACTATCTCGCACACATTTTAGCCGTTTTAGCACACATACGTCACATTTTAGCCGTTTTGGAAAACGAATCCAAACTAGGGCGGTCTCGTGTGGCTGCGATTTTCTGTTCGTTTTTTAGCTTTTACGAGCTTTTAATCACATTCCCACATATTTGGCACTTACAACACAATAGAGTAAGACATGGCGAATCTTTTGATACCAAATAACTGTAATGTGAATTTTGTTGCAAGTCAACCTTTAAAAATGTTAGCTGGCGAGTGTATCCATGCAAGAAACACTCCGCAGTTTTTTTTATGAATGAGAACAACGAAATTAAAAAGACAAAAATCTAGGTTATTCATTTAAAAACCGGCAATTTCTGTTATGCGGCGACGTAGCAATCAGCTTTATAATGATTTAATTACAATATGGATAAGGTTAGAAAAAAGAGACTTTCCGTTACCAGTGTCGTATAATGTCGTACAGTGTCCCTAAACGACACTGTACGTTACTAGTTGAAAGAAATAAATCTTTTGAAGTCGTCGAGGGGACGTTGTTGGGAGCGTTCGCAACATCTGCTGCCAAACTTTTAGCTAACAACAAGGTCGCCCATTGACGTCCACGGCGAATCAATCGTTATTTATTGAAAATAATTTGTAATTTCCTTTAAATTTTGGGTGGAATAGCTTCGGCTCCGGAATGTTGTGCTATTTTACATGAGCAACCATCAAAAAAAAATTAAAAAATTTATAACCCGAATATTCTTTGATATCGTTCTGGAATTACCGTGACAACTTGACACAAGCAACTATAAAATACTTTATATTCTCCCGGCCAACCTTTTCCTGGCCCCAAGATTTATGTATTCAAAGATTTTCTTATAGCTAAGCTTCAGACCTGCCAACCTAAGAGTGGAGCAATGCGTGAGAGTTGGTTTTGGGGCAATTGATGTATCAATGATAGTATATATAAAATTGTGGAAAATGGGGAAAAAATCTCACGCGTTTCTCACGCATTTTCTTTTTTTCTTTGGGGTGATTGCGTGAGTCTCATGCCCAATGCGTGAGAGTTAGCAGGTATGCTAGGCTTATGCATTTCCCACATTTATTATTACTGAGTGTCATTCAATTGTTTATTAAATTTTTGGTGTTGAAGCAAATGCTAAAAAACGGACAACTTGAAACCTTTCCTAAGCTCTTTGAATATATAGTGAGTTTGGGCAGCTACTTCAAGTCGAGTGTGTTGTATAAATCAATATACTCACATGTACTGATGTGAAGACGAAGAAGAGCCTCAGTCTTTCGTTACACTTCCTTATATCCTCCCCTATACTGCCTTACACTAGCTTATCAACTAGCTTTACCCACTAGCTTTATCCAGCTTTATGCACTCACCGTAATTACCAAGACCACCTGTACTGCCTTGAACTCAGACACCAATATAGTCTGAGCCTAACAAATCCCATAATACAACATGCCCTTTCTTTTCTTTTGGCCCATTCCATCACTACCAACAAGCAGACGTAGTAACTTACCTTACTTGTGTTGCTCGTTACCTGACTCCATTAGGGCAGTCTCCATAGGCTCTGGCTTGTCTGACCCTGTGCCACCGTCTAAAGTACTCTTCCCGCTACTGCTAGCTCCATTGCCAGTCTGCGCTGGCTTTTCCATCACCCTGACCTCCGCCGCTACCAACACTTTTACCGTGACCACTGTCACTACCAACACTATTTCCACCAACATCTACAACACTACTTCCACCAACCCTGACTAGCCCGGAGTCTTTTGGTTGGGTCAGTAATGACTCCTCAACCTCATCTCCGTCTCTTACGTCTTTACCTCGCTCTCCCCAGTAAGAGGCAGACTCGACAGGCTTCCTGTGGGAGATCTCTACCTGGGCCGTAACCCGCTGCACAGGGGATGGCACCACAGAGCTGAGAGTTGGCATAGGCCCAGACCAATCTAGCTCGACCTCACCTGCAACCAGTGCAGGTCTGCTACCAGCAATTCTCCTCTGAACCTCAGCTAACTCCTGCACCACTACCCTGAATGCCTCAACATTTTCCAACTCCATGACTGCTGCCTCCCGTTTGGCTTTCAGCTTAGCCAATTTCTCCTTCGACTTCCTCCGCAGCTCCCTTTTCTCTCTTTCAATCTGCTACCTTTTTCTCATGACCTTCTCTGTCTAACATTTCATTGCTGGATACCTCGGCTAAAAAGAGCAAACCTTTTCCATTACAGACACTGGCTCAGCTACTTTCTCAGCACCTTCCTTTACCTCATCGTGACTGTGTTCTCTATCATACCCCATAGACACTTGCATATTTCTGGTGCCTTGGGCTGTCCCCCGTTGACTACCAATTTCTACGTATTCGCTACTCCTCACTCCCTTGGTTTTACAAGTCCACCAATCTTGACCTGTGTGACCTTTCTTAACATCGCTCTCTCTGTCAGACTTATTTGTCAGGTTTTGCAACTCGACATCATCTGAAACATAACTTGACCCAGCAATAATGGTTCTCGACGAAAACGGCTTAACTGGCTTAATACTTCTACAATCCTTAACAGGCTCAAACTTACTTTCGCATAACGCGTTTACAACAGCAAATAATTTAAGCTGCTTCAACTCAGTTATGCCCAAGAAGTTTGTTCTCAATCCTTTCACCACATGAACTTCAGCATTCATATGCCTGTCTTTACTTTCCAAACGAACTATTACACTTCCAACCACTTTTAACTCACTACCATCAGCCGTTTCTCAAACTGTCGACGGCTTCTTTAACCGTAGGTTCAACTTATTGGCTGTTGCCTCGGTTACCATACACACCTCAACCCCAGTATCAAACATAAACTCTACATTTACTCCATTAACTTCTAAATACTGCACAATTCCCTGGCCTAGTCATTGATCTTCACCATATTTATCTCTAAAACCAGAGAATCTAACACTTCTGCCCTTACTATTATCCCGGTACCCTTCATCATACCGGCCCGTCTCGCGCCTCTCCTTATACTTTTCCCCTTCAAACCTATTCATACTGTTGTCCCTGTACCTACTCAATTTGTCTCTCATCTCACGGGGGCTTTCTCGGCCCCTGTACCTCTCCCTACTACTCTCCTTGATACCTTATCGCTCATAGCTATTATCCCGACTACCTCCTGGCCTCCTGCTGCTACCTCTTCTGTCGTAACCTACACCTCCTTCCCTATCCCTACAATAACAGGATACATGTCCTTGCCATCCACAAGAAAAACATTTAATGGAGGGACAACTCCTTATTTCATTGCCACTACGCTTGCAATTGTAGCATACTCTATCTTCACTGCCTTCTCTACTGCTTGCTCTATATCTAGAGACATGCCTCTCCATGCTATTATCTCTATACTTCCTACTGTTACTGTCCTTGTTATACTCCCGGCCTCTTGTCCCATATCTACTAGTACCATGCTCCTCACTACCATAATACTCTCTACTACTCCTAGGGCTACCTCTAGGGGAAGATCTACCAACTAAATCATAGATTCTATCTCTATCATTACTCCTGTACTGCGCTCGGCTATCAAACTCTGATACCTTTGCTACTTCCCTCTTAACCTCACTTTTTTAAATCGGTACTTCTACCCTCAGTTCTCAAAAATCTATCCGAGTTGTTGGCCATTTCACGAGTCCTCGATGCCTCATGCAATAACGCCCAAGTAAGATTGGTATTCTTCATCAAATCTCTGCTTACTTCTCTATCTCTCAACCCATTAACTGCCACTATAAGAGCAAACCTTACTCTATCAGCATTGTTCGCTACCTCAGCATATCTGTTTAAACTCTCAACTCGTAGCAAAAACTCTCTATCACTTTCACCAAGTGCCTGTCTAGCTGAAAAAAACTCATGACCCTTCACAAACATGCTCTCCTGTCTACCATAATATTCCTGCAAAATATCCACTGCCTCTTCATAAGTTGAATTTGCGCCATCTGCATCAAACCCTGCACCTTTTAATACTTAACTACCACTGTGCCCAATAGCTCTCAGTAATGGCCTCAACTTAGCTCTACCTCTCATAATAAGGCGTCTATTGCCACCTTCACCTTCGTAACCACTTCTCTCAAATGCACTCTCAATACATAAATTCATTTCTTCTATAAATCGCTCCCACGAGCCATCACCGTGCTCACCGAACACCAGCTTCTGAAAGCCACTCTCCATCCCAACACAATACGCCTCTCGCCACAAATTTACTCTACCTCACTCGTATAAATTTAATGTAATTCTCACCTCCGAACACTTAATAAATATTTACACCTCACCAACACCGCTGCTTCACGGCTACAACACCTCACAACACCACCCTACCTCACATCACCTCACCTGCACGCCCGTGAAAAGGGCTAATCAACCGTTAAACTTAACCCGTTACCAGAAAAAATATCGCTAATGATAACGCACAAGAATAAAATTTCACAGCTTCGTCAAATTCGCCATGTTGTATAAATCAATGTACTCACAGGTGCTGATATGAAGATGAAGAAGAGCCTCTGTCTTTCGTTACACTTCCTTATATCCTCCCCTATACTGCCTTACACTAGCTTATCTACTAGCTTTACCCACTAGCTTTATGCACTCACCGTAATTACCAACACCACCTGCCTAAGCCTAGCCTGAGCCTAACAAATCCCATAATACAACAGTGTGTAAATACAGTAAGTTGAGGTAGCATCAGATGTGAAATATATAGCTATGGATGTTGAAGTGTTGATGGATGCCATGGATTAATAGAGATATATTTTTTTGCTGTTACATGTAAGATACGCATTAAGAAATTAAGAAGAAGAACTGTATGAACACAACACATGTAATATTAATAGTTAATCGCTGATCACGTAATTGATGTCTATGGTGTCACTAATCATGAACTACCTCCATACATTAAACAGGAGCAGATGACTCACGCACAACATATATTATAACATTATGCTTAATTACGTTAACATTAATTACATACTAACATTACGTTTATCTACGTTGTCAAGTTGACGCTCATGGTTATCGCGAGATCAAGCGACACTAGTGCGCGCCATCTTCAGATGCTTCAGAGACATGCACTTATGATCAACCTTATATATTATTACTGTATTCTAATCACAACGTTTAGCTTGTACTATCTAATACCGGGCTGGCCAGCCACTAATAAGAATCGCTTTGCACTAACGCTACGCTAATATAATACACTCGTTATTAACCATATCGCCATTCCATACTTCATATCAAGGAGATCTACAGGTGACATACGACCAAGGTAATAACCGTTTATCTATGTTGTTAGGAGCCTTTTAACAGAGATTATAACATGGCTCAAGTATGTTGAACTATAATTTTGGGAATACCAAAAACAATAGCTATGAAATGTGTATGATTGATTTGCTCAACACCGCCACCCTCACTCATAAAACCTAACTGTTTGAGCGCATGGTCATATTTAATTTTATCCAGCGGTTTAGTCGTGATGTCGGCGAGGTTACTGTCACTACTCACAAATTTGTGCAGCACTGTTGTCTGTTCTCCGACAAAAGGATATCTAATGTCAATATGTTTGGAGCAAGATAGTTCAACACCATGCCCTTTGGACAGTGCTATTGCGCCCTAGTTGTTGGATAGAACTAGGTTCTGCTCAGATTGTTTGAGATTGAGTGAGAGGCAAGCACCTCTTTTGTGGTATCTGATAGGGCCATGTACGCGGCCTCACAGCTGAAAAGCGCTACGCTAGGCAGCTTTCTAGTTTTCCAGCTGATTGGAGATCAGCCCAAGGTACATGTAGTTATAAAACCAGTGATGGAACGTCTATCGTCTGTATCACCGGCTCAGTCCGAGTCGGAATAGCCTCTGAGAACACCGTCACTTGGGCTATATATCAGTGCATGTGAAAGCGTGGCCTTAAATATGTGGTTGCGTCAAATTTGAGTTGATCTTAAGAAAAAGCATTTTTTTTATCCATCAGTTGATATGTTGTTTGTTGTGTTAGACGATCTCATTGCCAAGATATTTGAAGATTAAAATCAAAAACATCTGATCGCGGTAAAAACGATCAGGCCAAAAAAAAACATGCCCAGACTTGCCCAAAATGATGTCATGCGTGATTTATCTGTCAATATATCTCGTATTCACATCGGCTATTTGCGATAAAGTCTAGTCCTACGCGGCTCCATTGGCATATATTTTATTTTGCATTTGCTCATGTTGGTTAGAATAAAATTTTAAACTCTGCTACAGATACATTATTATGAATGTTTCAAAGGCCTCAAATAACGAAAATTGAAAATTTGTTTTACTCACTTTCTCCAAATGCTGTGCAAACATTTGAGTACCGACTACCAATTGGGATTACAGTTGTTCTTACATCCCAGAATTTTTCAATCTCTTCTCCAAGAGGGATGTATTTCTCTACCTTTTCTTTTTCTTTGCTGTCTATATTGTAGTCATTGGGTACTGCTATCTATATTATAGTAGCCCTCTTGTTCTCCTTGTCCACCATCACTATATCTGGTTGGTTTGCTATGACATTCTTGTCAGTCCGGATGTATAAGTCCCAGAGGATCTTAGCGCGGTCATTTTCATTGACCTTGCCAGGAGTTTCCCACCAGTGTTGTGGTTTATTAAGGCTATACTCTTCACATAGACTTCTCTACACAACACCTGCGACATGATTATGCCGCTCAGTGTACGCCTTTCCTGTTAGCTGTTTGCATCCACTGATGTTGTGTTGGATGGTCTCAGGTGCATCTTTGCACAGTCTGCATCTAGGATCGTCTCTAGTGTGATAGATTTTTGTTTTGAGTTGCCTTGTTTGGAGCACTTGCTCCTGGGCTGCCATGATTAGCGATTCTGTATTGGCCATTAGGTTTCCTTTGTTCAGCCACATATATGTCTGGTGAAGATCGCCAACCTTAGATATTTGTGGGTGGTAAGCACCAAGAAGAGTTTTCGTGTGCCAGTCAATTTCCTCATCATCAGGGCGAAGGTCCATTGTAAGAGCAGCCAATTGAAATTCAGCTAGCAACTTATCTGAAGTGGCCATGGAGGCTGCATAGGCTTTGATACTTTGCTCTTCCTCCTTCACTGTCTGCTGTACACTTTTGAGTCCCCTTCCGCCATCTTTCCTATCGAGATACAATCTAGTAGTATCAGATTTTAGGTGGAGTGCTTCAAACAAAATCTGATATATATATATCAGATTATATATATATATATATATATATATATATATATATATATATATATATATATATATATATATATATATATATGAGCTGTGCTACCCGGTGTTGCCCGGGTAATGGAAAGTCTTTGGTCATTGTATTTAACATATAACAACATTTGCCATTCTAGCATTCAAACTGCATATCATGAGAAAAGTTTTGGTGGATAGCTTCTGATGGAACAGTAACGTTCTTTATACACACACTCTTATGCAAGAATTGTTATTATTAATTTACCATTTTCAGGCTTTTTATTTTGTTTTCCCAGTTTGTATTTATTGTATTATTGCTGAATTACCGAATGATCTTGTATTGTAATCGTAGCAAAACCGACGTAATTTGATTATTACTTGTTAATTATTTCACATTTATATTTAAACCCTTTTAGAATTTTACTTTTAATTTATTTGCCCTGCTCAAAACATTTTCCTCGTGATATGAAGTCTGAAAGTTACAGTTGTTCGACAAAGTTTAAAAACCTTTACAGTTGTTTTCATTTTCTTTTAAGTTCATTCAACTACACAAAACACTTTTCTCATGATATGTAGTTTGAAAGTTAAAATGGCAAATGTTGTTATATTTTAAATACAAATCAATTTTCTGTGCAAAGACCTTTTTATTACCAGTATCGTCAAATTTAAAGTTTTGATGGATAGCTTCTGGTGGAACAGTAACCTTTTTATACATACGCACTTCTATGCAAGAATTTTATTTAATAGTTCCACATATTCAGGATTTTCTTTTTTCTTCGTTCGTAATTACTGTATCATTACCGAATCATATTTTATTGTAATCGTAGCGAAACAGACTTAATTTAGCCATTACTCGCTAACTATTTCACATTTAGATCTAAACCCTTTTATAGGTGTTTTATTTTTCTAATTTATTTGACCGGCACAAATGATTTTCCTCATGATATGAAGTTTGAAGGTTATAGTTGTTTGACAAAGTTTAAAAACCTTAACAGTTGTTTTTATTTTTTTCTTATTTTGTTCCAACTACTGTAATTATTATTATTATTATTATATTATTATTAAAAATTATTATTAATTACTAAAACTACTATAATTTCAACAATACCCAATCGTTACTGGTGCAAATGTAAAAATGAGATATCGTACTGTCTTTGTCTGACCAAACAGAGAGAATGTCGAAGCTCTTCCTATAAATGTCTATGTGAGAAGAGTTGGCCTTGACCCCATATATAGTAATTGAACCTTGCGATAGTAATTTCTTAACAGGGGCATCGTAACGTGTGGGCGTTTTGCTAAAATAATTAGCGTGCTGTTACGGTATATGAAATATGATAACGCTTCAGATCGACATTTCTTAACCGGGGCTTCGTAATGTTTGGGCGCATTGCTGCAATAATAGCTATAACCTGACAATCGAAACGATGAATACGCGAATACACATACGCCCTATTTTGAGAAATATATATACATTATGTATATATATATTTTTATATATCCATATTTATATAGATAAAGCAAACCATCAAGCCCAAACTCCTGATAAATACATGTACATGCACTTATGACAATTATGCTCTGGTAATTTGAATGTTCTGATAACTCGAACACTTTGGCTCAGTCCCGTGAAGTTTGAGTTATCCGAGTTTGTCTGTATGCATATATAGCTAAGGCTCTAGTTGTTAATAAAATGCTCTAGTTGTTTCTACAGGGTGCGCAAAAAAGAATATGGCTTCAGATTCTGTAGTTTGTGGATTTTGCTTAGAGAAGGATGAACAGCTAGTTGATCCAAGGTCACTCCCATGTCATCATGCCCACTGCTATCCTTGTCTTGTTGGAGACTTTGAGGCTAACAGGATTGTCAAATGTGGTACTTGCAAGTAAGTTGCCAGATGTTTAAGACCAAATGTGAAATTTATAAATCCCGTTATCAAATGGGCTATGAATAGAGAGAAACGAGAAACTTTTTGTATATGTCAGCATTTATTAATTCCATGTTCTTATATTTTTCATTTAACAAGTTATTTAACTTTTTATTTAGTTTGTTGGGTTACGCTTCCGGCTAAGGGAATTTATGGATGTTAATGAGAACTATTTCTCTCTATTTTTCCATCATAGTGAGTTTTGTTATGCACAGTTGCTCAACTGAGAAGTAGGTTTAGTCAAAATTAGCGAGCATGTTTTTCTAGCGGTAAAATTGCTAAGAAGTTAGTCTTTTGATCAGATTTTGCTACTTTTTCTATAAAAAAATTTTAGTATGTTTCTTTAATGATCTGACATCATGATTTTCAGAGCCGTATTTGATATGACGATAGCAAGGTTAACCCCTGCAATGAAAGACGAAGACAAATTACACGTTTGTGAAGCTTACAAGTTTGTACATGATATATTTTAGAGCTGTGTTTGATGTAACGTTAGCAAGACTTCCATCAACTGAAAATAGAAATAACGACATACAAGTTTGTGATACTTGTGTAGACAATAAGACAGAAGAGCTAGCGGTGAGCTACTGTACCAGCTGTAGTAGGAAGATGTGTACTAAACACTTGGAGGTTAGTGTCATAAACAGGGATCTACTTGTCTCTTGTTGGCCATACATGTATTCTCAATTATATGTTCATGTTCTTATTCCTTCCAGTCCCATGGTCAGTTCTACCCTCTACACAGGGATGTCCTTGACATTATGGAATATCAGAACACGGCCAAAATACTAAAAGAACACAGCTGCGCTACACATAAGGACAGGCCAATCATACTAGGATGTTCAACTTGCTTTCAAGTACTTTGTGTGACATGTATAGATGGTACACGAGAATGTACTGATGGTAAGTTCTATAGTAGGGAGCTTCTGTATCAAGCTTAAGAAAAATATGTATAATGTGGCATTCATTACAAGTAGTTGAATGTTTTTGTTTCTGATGATGCTTGTGTATAACACGCTTCCTGTGACATTAGTGCCCTCACATTTGAAACAACATGGCGTCCGTCTGCAAAAAAAACATAAGTGGTTATTAATGATTTTGTGTTAGTTGTTACTCGTCTGGTTGAAAGGGGTTTTTCTTGGAAACTGTCTAGATGATGGATGATCATTTTAGGAATCACCGTAATAGGTTTGTAACTTCTATCTGAATTAATGGGATTGGTTTTGGATAGATGCTGATTGATTTCATTGTTATCAAGTTCTTTTCTAAATGGTCTTGACTGGTATGCAATAGTTTTTATCATTTATTGTCAGTGGTATTAACTTAAGCTATGAATTGCTGTCAATTATAAAAGTAACTCTATAAATTAGTATGATTGGTAAGGAACAACATCATGAATTTGTGAGATCGATTAAGAATCATTCTATGAAGAGGAATCACTTGAATCAATCTACCTAAAATTCTGCTGTGGAAGACAGTGAATTGATCTATAAAGATCTGATGTTGATGTATAATCACTCAATCCGTTCCGAAAACGATATTTCTATGATTATTGTGCTGTTGTTTCTTACGCTTGTCAAAACCTATTTAGTTATGTTGAAAGCAGATAGTTTATACTTTTGACTTTGGATGATTTCAGTTACCACGTTTTGTTTTTGTTAATATGTTTAGTTGTATAGTTATTCGTTCTATAAAGATGTTTATCTTTGTTGCCTATCCGAACAAAGTAATTTCAGACGTTCACATGTATAGTAGTTCTGTGCTATTCGGATGTCAAGATTTTGCTATTTATTAGCTCAACCAAATTATATGATAGCCGGCAGTAGTTTTTCGTTGCTGGTAATAAAACTTTTATATGACCTTAAACACTGGGTAAAGTAGGTGTACTCTAAATGAACGATGGTTTTAAACAAAGCTTTATATATGTTTTAATACTTCATAGTTTTGGGATATACTTTGTGAAGAAGTCTCGTTTTGACTAAACGTGTGACCAAAGTTTTAAAACCTTCAGTGAAAGTTTGTAGATGAGTATGTGCTCTTTCAAGCTTTTAGGATTTCAAGCTTCTGGTTTTGGATTACAGATTCTGTACATACCATTGTCAATCTTGAGAAGTTGGTGAATTTGCTGAAGGATAAAAGAGATGAAGTAAAAGCTGAGGCTTGGGTTAGAGATGGGGAGTTATCCAGCCTTCTCAAGCGCAGTATCAAAATACTCTCAGACTATGAAAAGAAGACCAAAGAACTTGTTGATCAGTTACACAACTCAAGAGATAAACAGGTAGATATCATGTGTCATTATGCTCTTCCTTTCTTTATAAACGATTGTTCATTGTAGTTTTAGCGATTGGGACTATTAATATAGAGCTAGCACTTGAAATAATTGTATGCTCATCGGTGATTATATAATTACATAATTGTAATTATAGAATGCATTATTAATCCATCATTACAATTACATTATTGTGTAATCATTATGGTTAGGACAAAACTATTGCCCTAGGTAAAACTGCTTTGCCCAAACAAGTCTTAGCAAATTATTTCAACGCTTTGTTTCAAACAAAGTTCAGTCAGTATTTTATCAACACTTCACATGTGTCTGTTCATGTATTCTATGCAGTAAACAGCAGTCTTCATATTTTTGTAACAAAAAATAATTATGTGTATAGACTCTGTCAGTTTGTATCTTTTCACAGTTTACTTGTAAGGTTTTTCTACAGCAAACTTGATCTCTTCTAAGTGTTTTTAAGTTAACGCAATGAAACAAGGTTTGTGATTTATTGTAACATATGATTTTAATGAATTAGGAAAAAGAAAGATCTGTGTATACAAAATTTAATACATGTTTAATCAAAAGTTAAATTGCTTCTCGTGGATGTCATTCATTATATTTCACCGTGTATAATATTTGCTCACAATGAGTGTCTCACATGCACCATGGACTCATCATATGCACTATTCTTTTCAGCTTGCTTGCCATACACTATTTTAGTTATCAGAGCTACGTAGGAAGTATGATGAACTAGAGAGTGAGCTGGTAGACAACAGGAGGACCTCAAAGGAACAGTTAGTAGAATTCATAGAGAGAGATATAGGAGTTAGGATGACAGAGATGAACACTCTACTTCTGCTACTAGATGCTAAATTCAAAGAGTCACATCATGTAAACGCATGTTTTTATTTCAGTATTTCATGAGGAGTTTTATTTGTAATTATTTATGTGCAGTCATGTGATTGTCCGAGAATCCAATTTACATGGTCACTGCTTGTAGCGGATCAGTAGTTGAACTTAGCAAAGTTTTGCATGTTTTTACAATTTGTGTGGACCTTGTTGGCTACATTTTGTGTAGATCATTACAAATTCATTCTATTTTTCTTACAAGGAAAATGAAAAATAATTTTTTGAAAGGCTATGGATGTGGGAGTTGTCACCAGCCTATTAATGCTTAGCCCAACTATCAATGATTTTTTCAGGTCTGTTTTGTGTAGTCATTAGTAACAGTATTTTTATAATGTTTCACTAAACACATGAAAACTGCAAGATAATTGAAATGCTCAAAACTTTCTCCTTAATAGTCATAGTGTTGCAAAGTTTCAACACTTTTTGCGTGTTATGTGGTTTTGGTTATAGCTGGAAAAAGCGTTTAAATTTAGACTATTTTATCAGACAAACACAGCATTGATTCATTTTTCTGGTTCAGCACAGTATTATAAACACCACTTCACACATTATATAGTAACAATGTGTATTACTGAACAGGTTGATGTAATAAACAGCTTCACAGTGACATATAATCAGATCAGGAGATTTATTGCTGAAGATCTACCTTCCTTGACATTAACCAATCAGAAGACACTCTCCGCTCAGGGTATGTATTGCATATAAATCTTTTTCTCATGCAGTAGACCAGAAGAAACTTATTTTTTTTAATTATTCTAACAGGAATTTGCCACTCCAAACCTCAAAAAGTCCAGTTTAATGCGTGAGTGTAACTTTTTTGAACTCCCAAATTTAAGTTTTTTGTACCAAGATACCAAGAACATAATTATTTTTGTTTGTTTTCTTGTTTGTTGCTTTCAGCTAAAGTGCAGGAACTAGAGTTACAGGTAGTTGATGATGCCACAATATCTACCAACCTTCTCACTCCTCTAACGTCTCTCAACCTCAAGAAATTAGTACCTGTGCCATCAACATACTACACGGTGACTCATAGTGACAAACTCGCATAAGCTGGTGGAACTGAGTCAACTCTATATAGAATAGATGAGTCAGACAACTCAGTATCTTCACTCTCATCAATAGAAGGAGAGTGCATAGATGGACTGTGTTTGTATAATGAGAAACTATTTATTCTAGTTTATCCATATAAAGTTCTAGTAACTGATCTGAATGGTAAACTAATCACTAGCTGGGATCACTCTGATTCAACTATTCTTGTCAACAAGCTGGTTGTAACAGCAGATAAAGTAGTAGTCCCTAAAAGGTCTAAGAAATGTCTGACAGTCTATTCACTAGATGGACAGATTATTAAACACATTCCTTGTCCACAAGATGGGGAATGGGGAACAATTGCTATGTGTGCTCCTGACCAGAAATCTGTTGTTGTAACTTCCCATGAAACATCAGCAGTGTTTAGAGTGAATATAGAGACAGGAGAGACAGTGTGGACTTGTACAGAGGTGAATAAGCCTGGTGGAGTGGCCTGTTATAAAGGAGAGTACATACTTGTGACACCTAAGCAATCAAAGCAGACAGAGATACACATACTACAGTCTGATACTGGTAATTGTTGTATTTGATTAATTAATCATTTATGTTGCAATTAAACATATTAAGAATTAAATTCCACTTGTTTTACTTTTGACAATTTTCGCATAAAATGTTTAGATTCTTTGCAATAGTTGTTTAATAACCACTGCGCTTATACCACAGGTATGGTTACATTAGTTAGCTGTGTTAATCTATGTGTTTGTAGTTGCTGGTAAATAATGTCTAGTAGTAAAGTGTTGTGATTTAAGTGACTTGGTTACATAAGAAAAAATTATAGCATCAGTGGTATAATTGTCGCACACTCTGATTGGCTGCTTTCGTAAAGAATCTGTGATTGGTTTCTACTATTTTAGACCAGTAGTTAACTAGTTAATTATAGAGTTCAGGTAGATAGTAAACTTTTATTTTGAATAAATTAGGGAAATCCTTGAAGGATGGAGGGAAAGGATATGACATGTCTGGACATTATTTTTATAGTGATTATTCAAGGTTAGACTCTAGCAGTGTTTCATTACAATAGCATAAAGATATCGACTATGAAAACTTAGGTGAAATCTGAATAATGCGGACAGTTATAGTATTGGTGAAGTGTTCAAAAAATAATACGAATTAAAATAAATAGAATGTCTGTGAAACATTGTTTAAATATATTAATTTCATACTTATCTCATTACTTCTTAAATGATCTATACTAGCAGGCTACTTAACCAAATGTCCTAGTTTCAGATTTTACTATTGAGCTGTTAGAATATTCTTTGCTGAAATTACTAGTATAATATTAGTAAATACCACAAAAACTGAGGTAACATCTGAATATATCTGACAAGTGAGTGAAATGGTTAGGTGAAATGCTCAAAGAAGTTATATAAATGAAAACTAATAAAATATACTTGAAACATTGTCAAAAAAGAAAAGTATTAACATCACTTTCATATTTTGCTACTTTTAATTTATTTTATAGATTTACTCTTTGCTGGAAGTATTAGCATGTAGGTTCTAATTTTTGTTATAATCAGTTATACTTTGTAAATTTGTAAACTGGTTTTGTCAAATCAGATATAATTTTGTGTATGTTATCCCACGACCAAATGAGCGGAGCGAAGGTTGAGAGTTTTTATGGTAAATGCATGTGCGCACCACTTACACAAATTATTCATCAACAACGTCGCAAACTCTTGCATTGAAATCTCATCAAAAAGTTTAACCATTTTTTTATAGAGTCGTTAAGGTATAATAACGATACAAAACACATATATACCTATTTAAATATATTACCAAGTCTTTAAAAAGTGTCGAAATATTTTTAAAACTTACCCATCTGATTGGGTTATACACAAATAGACAGATTAATTTGGCCGAAAATTGTTATTAAAACTTGCTAAGCCTTACTTTTATCAAAATTAAGACCGCCAATTGAAACGCCGAGCGACAGAGAATAGAACAATTAAGTCGTGCGCATTTCACGAAAAATAATGTGCACATTTCACCAGTCTATAGCATTGTCAAATTGCCGAAGGTCTCTGTAATTAACTTAGAAGTACAGAAATTGTTTCTTTTTTGCCGATTTCAAAGTAATGGACATTTTGGAAACTTTTGAGTACTTTGGTATTCTAACTGATGTCCAAAGCAGTGAAAGTAAAGGAAATGACGATGATATTTTTTTCTAACGATTTTTATGAGATTATTACAATATTTAATTATAAGTTTGGATGACTATTAAAGTCTTATAGGCACACTAACAACATCGATGATGGGCAGTATGTTACTGTTATTATTTTTACTAAATAGTCTTGTTAAATATATTTTCTAAAAATCTATATAAATATCACAACTTCTTGATATTGGTAGCTATGACGTTTTCAAATGTAAACAAATTTGTGCATTGATTTTCTATTATTACTGTATTACTATATTAATAATATTGGTTATGCTAATAATATCAGTGCATTTCACTTCTAATATTGCATTTCTCCTATTGCAAGGGGAGAGATATAAACATAATCTTTTCCTTTCATTATTGCTGTTTGTCATGACCAAACACTTTTTTAAATAGATTTTCTAAAAAATCTATATAAATATCACTTCTTGATATTGTTAGCTATGTCGTTTGGAATTGCAAACAAAATTGTACATTGGTTATTGGCTAAAATATATATATATATATATATATATATATATATACTCATGCTACAGACAGTACTGTTTCGGCTATTGAAGCCTCATCAGTGCAGCTCAGAGCTTAGGCAAGGGACACAAATCCCATTACCAATGAGAGTTGACTTCCTGCCATGAAACAACTAAGTTGCTTCACAGACTTTAAGAAAGTCAATGTGCTGACACCAGAGTGCTCAAATCACAAAAGTGATGAGCTTTGCGCATATATATATATATATATATATATATTTTTTTTTTGTTCTCTACTACTAGGCAAGCATTTGGGAAGGCTTATTGATTCAGAAGAGAGGAGTGATTCAAGTGTTTATGACATGTGTGTATCAGGAGACACTCTGATAATACCGAGATATGATGAGAAGAAAGTACTATACTATCAGTTAATGTAGAAGAGATGAAATAATTACAAGCAGTGATTATAGAATAAGCAAGTATTGAACACAATGGAGAGTGTTTTTTGTATTTACAAATTATTTCTTGCTTTGACTATATCTCCTTAATAATGGACTTTCTCACATAATACTGTGTGTTATGTGACTTTTTCATGGTTTTTTCAATATCTTACATGGGGTGACAAGATAACATATTGGCGTATTACCATAGTTTTTAAGTTATATAAAAAAATTGCGTTAGTATCATAATATACTGGTATATTAATTTTTGGGACGTTAAAAAGGATTTTGAAAAATACATTTTCACTGGATGGTTCTGGCAGTTAAAACTTTCATGCTACTGATTGTAACTCATCATTTTGAATTATGACTCAACAATCTAAATTTGTAAGTTATTAATGTCATTAATTCTTGCTTTTATTTTGTTGTTGTTTTTTAGACCTTACTGCTTAGTTTTGCTGTTCCATATGTTCTGCTTCATTCACAAATCAGTTTTAAATTTGTATATGTATTTTCTGTGGCTTACCTTAAACAGTAAATAATAACCTGTGTGTTTATACTGTTATACCTTGGAGATACATGATTGTTATTAGTCCTTGATAGGAAGCTGACTTTCACAATTTGAACTTTGCTATATTTTGCTTAGAGCTCATTATTTCTGTGTTTTTAATATGAATTGATATAAAATCACACAACATTTTTAGTTGATCTCAATAAATTATACCAATCATCATAGTGCTCCCAAGACAATTGTCATGTTACCAAGTTCCAGACATCTAATAGTTTACAAATAGAGAGAAAGAGCTCTCCAATTTGTATGGATACTTGAAATATCACCAAGCTCAGCCAGTGTGGCAAAAAATCACAGAACCTAATAGCAACACCAACTGGAAAGCCGTTAATTTCTCAAACTGACATAGCTTTCAGGCAGACTGTGGTAAAGTGCAGCTACAGACCTGTTAGACTTTGAAAAATGAGTATATGACAGTTGCAGACTACTACATTACTTGCATGGAATTCACATGTCTCACCAACATGACCGTAACGGTCATGAGTAACACTGGGAAATACACATTCGCGGAGCACAATATACCAGCAACAGTCATACCAAATAATTCACCTTGTAAATGATAATTTCAGATATTAAAACACTCAGACAACAATTGTGGCAATGCTTACGAGCTGCATAAGCTAAACCAAAGGGTTAAAATTTGCATTTGCGACTTACAAATACTTTGCCCAATTACTCAAAATCTGCCCAGCAGAACTTATCCAACCAGTATACACAACAAATTGGGCATTTTGTAAAAACAGTCAATGATTATTTTGTTCCTAACACTAGCCACCATTCAACTTAATGGCAGCTTTAAATCAAACATCAGTATATCCAGAAGGTACACCGGTCTACTCGCCTAGCACATCATTTCACGCTGCCCATTTTCCTCAGTGTCGAGGTTTTGCCCAGCTAAGTGGCAAAATTTATAACATGACTGCTATGTTAGTTTTAATCTAAGGTAATTTGATTTTTCTTTGTTTATGGTGTTATATACCACAAACTGAGTTATATTTACAAACTCGAGTTGTTAATATAAGGTGCAATATATTCGTATTGCGGTAGCATAACCGTAGATCTGGTTATATTAACGATGGTACACTGACAGGCATCTGTTAGCTAATAGAAGTTAAACTATAGTCATGTTTTTAGTCACTGTTGGTAGTTTTATGGGATCATTGTGATTCATGTGTCCAAGCGCTCGGTGCCATTGCTCAAGTGTACGAACATTGAGTGATGTGTGTACATTGCATGTCGGTAAAAAGTGCAATTGTCCTTTCCGTGTAACGGTGAATGTTGTATTTCTTGATATAAGCTGTGTCTTTTGTTTACAGAATGTCAGGCTGGCACCTGTGTCGGTAGCAGCGCACACAGAGAATAGGCTCATCGAAAACGACTGGCCGAGTAGTGCTTTAGTGAGCAGTATTCGTTTAGGATTACCGTCGGTGTCGTATACATGGAACTCAGCTGTTCCTCATGTGATTGCCATTTGAATACTTTGAGTACCGTCGGCAAGTTGAATATAATGGTTGTCGGCTTTAAAGTTTGGGTTGAATGAGATAAAGCGTTAAGCCTTGTTTACAATGTGTGTAGTAGCACCACAGTCCACTAGAAGAGAACGGCTGTCGTCGGAATGTTTTTGATTGGCGTTACTTTGAGCAATTGTGGTGTCTATTGCAGATGAGTATGTCGCTTCAAATTCGTAAGCAACATTGTTGGCGGATGTTGGCGTTTCACTGCTACTGCTCTTTTTCTTAGCGAAGCATATACTCTCAACATGTCCAGATTTTTAGCAGAAGCTGCAGCGTAATTTTGAACGTTGATGGTAAGTTTTTGTGTTGTGCCCAGGTTTCCCACATGAGAGGCATACTTTGCTGCTGTTAGGTTTTGCTTTTGCGTTGTAGTGACTGTTGTAATTGTTAGTATTACTGCGGTTAGCAGGCGGCTTATACGTCTTAGAGCTCATGGCAGTTGTGTGTGTAGGAGTGTGGATAGCTTCTGTGTTTGAGTGATTTGTTAAAGCGACCGTAAACTCAGTGAGCGTTTTGACGGGGTCAATTTGAGTATGTACTGCTACAAACGAATTAAACGAAGCAGAGCATAGCTATAAGAGCATAGCTGTAATTCAATTTTTTGATATTGTCTCACCTGCAGAGCGAAGACCAGTTGCGGCTCTCTCTCTCTCTCTCTTATTGAGTAGTCGGTGACATCTTCGGTTTCTTTGATTGATATTGTCGTTAGTTCTTCATATAGAGTTATTACTCTGTGCTTCGCTGTACTGACGTAATGTTTCCTTAATGCTGCTAAAGCCTCACATCCATTGTTAGAAGCGTCATTTACGATTAATTGTGGTTATCTGTTGTTCAAAACTTGGACAAGTTCAGCAAAGGCTTTTCTGTTTTTGACATTAAAGTTCTCATCATCTTCTACACTAGTTGGTAGTGAGAGTATAGCTTTGTGTATCGAAATGTCCAAAGCATATAGATAGTTAATAAAACGCGTTTCCCATATGCTGTATGTTTCTATATTACCGTCGAAGTGTAGTCTGTTTCTGGGCCGATAACCTGTCGAGAGTTGTTTATGATGCGAACTGACAGCCATTTATGCCTGGATGCCGCACTAAAACAGTATAAACATTTGCTTTAACAGCAGCAATTTTTATTATATAGAACGCTTGACACTGCGTGTAACAGAAGAAAGTAAAAAGGATATGACATAATTGTGCCTGTATAGAATTCTGTGGGTTTGTCAACAGTTACTTCCGAGGTTCTTTGATTGTGTACATTTATTACTGGTCTGAAGAAGTTTGCGACCTAAACAGTAAATGAACTTATAAAAAACGTGAGACATAAAACAATGTACCCATGTAAAACAATGAACAACGATAAATTAAACTACATATAAAACACAAGACATGAGCTAAATGCACGATAGTTAAGAGAACATAAAAACTTACAAATAGTGAGGGAAGCGGAATCCTTACGGCATAAAAGTTTTAATACAGATATAAATTCGGCTTCTGGGATGTGTGATGAAATCTGACAGTGATGCTTTGCCAGTCGTCACTGTCAGCCAAAGCAGTTAAAAATGTTGCTGTTAGAATCTCATGATGTTATAAAACTGATTGATGCACACAGCCAGATAAAACTTGGTCAGCCGACACCTTGGTTAAAACTAACTTTGGTGTTGTACAAGATACATGAAAGCCTCAGCTTTATCTCTAATTGTATGACATAATCTAAAGGCTACAGATAGTTATATTTGTGCACATATAATTAAAAGATTTAAATATCTCCTGCGCATTAATACATGTAGCTATAAAATTGG
Organism: Watersipora subatra; assembly: GCF_963576615.1. Classification (NCBI taxonomy): domain Eukaryota; kingdom Metazoa; phylum Bryozoa; class Gymnolaemata; order Cheilostomatida; family Watersiporidae; genus Watersipora; species Watersipora subatra. The sequence goes on from NC_088709.1 coordinate 61,071,534, forward strand.
ACAATAGACAAGACAAAATTAAAAAGTATGACACATTCTAATACAGTAATGTAATATAACAGCAATGTGTGTAGTATAACTAAATATGAGTTGTCATCTCATGGTGCACATAACTCTCAGTCCGGTGTACGAAATATTCAGTAAAACGCATAGACTAGCAAGTATAACAGGAGTATTGATATATATATATATATATATATATCTATATATATATATATATCAGATTGTGCTACATGGTAATGATTGTATATCAACCTAATAGGCATCATGCAACTAATTCGGTAGTTGGCCTCAGAAGCCACTCATTTTTACCTGGGCCTCACGCAAACCCCATGACAAGCGGTTCTAGGGCCAAAGAGTATGTGAAGAATATAAAAAGTGTTACACCCAGCAAATGCATGCAAACTTGCTTCTATGCGTACCTGTAAATCTATGTTTGGTAAAGACGATGCTTTTAGCTGCAGTAGTCAACATGAGCCAAGATTCATTAATTTACATGCTAAGACTTCAGTTGATTTCCAAGTTCTAAATTTATGCTAATTAGCCTTTTTTGAATGAGTTGAGTTGTCTGTTTTGTGACTTCATATTGTTTGGATTTTATGTTGTTACATTTAAAACAACAAAGTTTATTAGCTCAAAATTTAGAACATTGGCAAAATAAAAAATTGGTTGCTGGTATGTATGTGTACACAAATATAAAGATCAGACAGTAAATCACAATGAGAATATCAAAAGGTGATGACAGTCACTAGTATGTTACTATGAAAATATAACAACAATGACCAGAGAGTTTCCGTGCCCTTGAGCATTGCTATAAGATTGTTCATTGTCAATGTCTAGCAAGTACTGGTAGAGAGCTTCACTTATTAGCAAAGCCATGCACTTCAAACTCATAAATGTTAAGCATTATTTGTCCCATCGATTGTAGCTGTACACACAGCGCTTTCATAGCCTGAGAACATGTTATGGTAATAAAGAATTTGTCAAGAATGCCTTCACGCTGTCCACAAAGAGAATCAGGGTTGTTACTGTAGAACAGTTGATCTTCGAAAATTAAAGCTGTCACGATGACGTCTCTCAACCTTTCAGAAACACCTGAAGCGGGTGAGTCTAAAATACAGGCATGTATTGGATGTAAATTTAAACACAGCAAAGTAAGTCTGAAAATGTTGTTTCTCACAGACACAAAACATTTTTAATTTAGCAACTGTCATAAAAAAACTTTTAAGAGTACTTTTTCAAACTTCTAGATCTGCAAGCTTTTAGTCAGACCAAAATAAATTCTGAATATCTCAGATATATTCATCAGTTGTTGAGTTTTTAAATTTTTGGGAGGTCACTGAGTACATGTAGAACATATTCATACATTTTTTGTATTTTAGCTAAAAGTTAATGTCTTACCATAGCAGACTTCCATCACTTGTTGATCAAAAAAATATTTTAATCGATTACCTCCACTGTTGAGAACTCTAACTGCCCAGACGCAGTGATCCCGCTCCAAGTCAACTCTGAGCCACGGGTTTACTTCATTTCTAGTGTGGGCAACAGAGAGTTTCTCATTATCAGCAGGAGGTCTATACACTCCATCAACAGCGAAGTGACCAGAAAAGATTTCTCCAGTTGTCTTTTATTGATAAACGGATGATAAGGTCACTCTCTTTCCTAGAATAATGATCATTCATTGGCTCTATTCAAGAAGAGGTTACAGCTGCTAAAATTTGTTAGCTTTGTGCAAAACAATTTAGATTTTTATCCTTTATCTTACTAAAATGAACAAATATAAATTTTATAATGCAGCAAACTTGTAAAAAATCATTGTGCAAGTGTACTCTTTAGGACTATTAAAAGTATCGGATGTTTAATACTTTTACAGTATCCGGTGTTTAGTTGAATATTGAGATTTTGTATTTTGTCTCTATTTATATTTAACTGTATTGGTTAATAATTTAAAACACTCAACTCTAATTAATATCAGCATTCTAACTTTTATTTTACTATATTAGCTAAATATTTAGGTTTATAGCTGAAGTTCCACTTATGTAATTCTCTTGTTGTTTCACTTGTCAATGTTAAAATACTGTAACAAACTTCTAAAACAGAAACATTGAGAAAGCAAAGAGTTTTGATTTTTTTGCCACCAATTAAGCGGTAGTGCTTTCACCTCAGTAGATTATGTCATAGTATAAAAGTGCTCTACATGATGGAAGTAATACAACTAAGTATGATATATTTATACAAATATATTTCAACATAAAAACCCATCAGGAGTTGGTTTTACTGGAAGGTTTCCTAGCTCTATGTCTGCCAAAAGCCCATTTTAGCTTTAAAAATGAGACTGTTGACTAAGTAAGCCTCACTACTAACATATAACCGCGTAAAATTTCCAAAATTTGAATTTCAAATATGCTGCTCAGAATATTTAAACACACTTGAAATATAGTTAGCAAGCAGTATTTAGACGACTCTGTTGATAACTCTGTTGATTAATACTGTAGCCATACATTTGAAGGTAAGTTTATTCTGACTGTCTTACCTCTTGCAAGGAGATGATCAACCTTTTTTACATAGGCTTCAGTTTCCGTGCTGGTGTTTCTTGTAGAAGCACTTCTCTTTTGCTCAGGGTTAAAACACCCAAAGTGATCACAAGACCTTTGCGTACAATTTTAATTGAAACCGACACAGCCTGCTTGGAAATGGCATTTACCGGCACACTGCAGCTTGCTCGAAGCTAAAATACTATAGTCGATCAAAGTGGGAGGAATATATGGCAAGTTGATCTTTTCCAAGGACATGGTAAAACACCATGCTTCTTTGGTTACCATCATCAACCAAACAATATCTGAAAACAAAATTCAGCAAAAAATCTTAAGCAAACAGTTTATTAAAATATTAAAGCATATAATGCTAACAAGTGTTAGCATTACATGCTAACATATGTTAACATATAATGCTTCTAATATTTCTCTGTGATAGACTTCTTCCGTTTTCTTTTTAAAGCATAATATTTCTCTTTAGACCAAGTATGGTTTAAATAATATAATATCAAATATTCTCATAATGTAAAGAATATGAAAACTTGTTAGTATTACATGCTAACAGATATGTTAGCATGTAATGCTTGTAACGTTTTTTCATAGGCCTCCTCTGTTACCTCCTTAATGTATAATGTTTCTCTTTAGACTAAGTATGACCTAAATTATATAATATCAAATATTGTCAAATGATTCTACATAGAATTCTTTTATTGTATTACAGACATTTCAAAGACAAACTTGAACTACTTCAAAATGAGTTAGATAAGATTATATTATATGAGGTGTACAATGTAATCTATACCATTATTTTTTATCACATCAAAACACAGCCAAACGTAAGGCTAACTAATGACTATACTATGATAAAAACTGTCTGCTCACATAAATTTCTGTATATAACAAGAGGTAGCTGCAGACCTACAATAGTATTACATAAAGCAGATGTGATTTTAGTGCTAAGAAGTTTTATTTGATATTACTTTCTTCCAGATGGAAATACCTGGTGAAAATATGGTAACTAAATCAGTCTGGTATAGTGTTGGGCCGGTAAATAATTTAGTGCCGGATAGGATATCCTTGCACTTTTTTATCGGTTTTCCCGGTGTCGGTATCCTCGGTATTTACCATCTTTGGTATACTTTACCAACTAAGAAAGTTTGGTATTGTCGGTATTGTAGCTTGGTATATGGTTTGTTAGATAACTTCATCTGAATGATTGATTAAAGGTCAATATTACAGTTTAGGTTGTGTCAAGGCCAAGACTGGTTTTATGTCAATCGTAAATGCCAACGACGCTCTACAAGAATCCCAAAAAATAACCAACGGACCATAGACAGCTAGACGATACCGGGCACTTCTTGTTCTGAATCTGAAGTGGTAAGTCACATTTCAACATGGTTTTCAGTGTCTGTTTAACTTCAGCTTACTTACTGCCCATTTTTATATAATGCAGGTGAAGGGGATAAATCAAATATAAAACGTATAAAGATATCAAACGTATCACATATCAAACGGGGGTTTTATCAAATATAAAACGTAATATACGTTTTATATTTGATAAAATATAAAACGTATATTACGTTTTACATTTTATCCATGTAAGGCGTAATAAAATACTAGATACCTATAGATAAGCGTGGTAACGTTCGTTGAAGAACGGGTTATAATATAATTCGCAAGTGCTGTGTTTGCAGAATGTCTGAGAAAAAGTTGTGATTACCATAGCGCGCTGAGCGACTCTTTTTGATTAGCGTGTTCCTCAAAGATGCTATTAACCATAACATCAATTGACGCATGATTTTTCTTTTTCATTTTTTCTCATTTCTTTCTCATTCAGTTACATAGCGATTGTGGGTGAGACGTCAAATGAGCTCTTTCATAAGCAGCTCATTGTGCGGGAGATTCTCTCACGCACACGTCGCTGGTAATGCTGTAGCCTGTCAAATACAAAAATCTTTCCGGATAAGCAATTACCGATAGGCTTTTACGGATAAATACCGATCATATCAAACCGGCCGTGGATAATTAGCTGTCACCGAAAATGATTGGTTTTCCAAATACCGATAATCACTTGGTGTCGGTAAAAGCGGATAACTCCTTACCGGCCAAACACTAGTCTGGTAGCACAGCTTGACAGCAAATATTCTCAGCTGTATTTTCAATTATTAGAAGAGAACCTTTTCATTTAGTTTAACTACTTTCAAAACAATATGGTAAGAGATTGGCTAACACTTTGTAGCTTTACATCAAAGAAAACGACAGGTAAACACTTATGTCAGATCCAACTAAAGTTTTAAATCTGTGTGGCAAAAGCTATTAACATAAATGACTAGTTGTAAGTTGTTGGACTGGGTTATTGACTGGCTCCAAATGTCTTTCTTAATGAAAAACGTTATTCATTTTTCTAATTGCGGTTTTGCATCTACTTACTGTTCTTTTCATCTTCACTTCTTTTATCTCGACTGAACTAATCAATGTATAGTCTGACAGAGATTAACAACTGAACAAATCAATGTATAGTCTGACAGAGATTAACCTAGTGAAGCCTGTGTGAAGCTAGACAGAAAAAGAAGTTAATCACTTTCATGCGGTGCATCAAGTCTGCTTTATTAATGAAACTTTAGCTGCTTAAAAATGAACTTTTACACATTTTAGTAGATTTTATCAAAAATTGTTGATGCTTTTCTATTACTAGCAATTGTTTTTGATGGTTGAAGTGATTTGACTGTCAAGATGTTTCAAGAACAAAATCAATAAAACTCTATCATGGTTAAAACTGTTTCAACTGTAGGATAATGTTTCTGCAACAAAATTACAAATTTTAACAAACACACAAAAATAAGTTATATACACATTTTAATGAATCTATTATAGTGATGATATAGTAGTTTATAATCTTTTGGGTTCTACTTGACATTTACATGTATGTTTTTTTGTAATATCAAATGTGGTAATTTTCATTTTTTCTATGTATTATTCATTACCTGAGGATTGTTTTAGCAACATGGAACTTCAAGTAGCAAGAAGGATTGTTTTTAAGTTCTACCTACACTAATGTATAAAATAGATAAACATGAATTGTCATAGTTTTATATACGTAAGTGGTTTTTTAGCAGACTATTTAAGCGTAGAAACATTTCATCTTACAAAAAAGGTTTAACAAGTTTACACATTGTTAACAGGTGTTTTCGTAATCAACAAAATCATAATGTAATTAAAAAAATTAATAAATATATACAGTTAAACATTACCCATTAACAGACTCACCAAAAGCAATTGTAATGATGAACACTGACTTCATGTTGACTGAAGTTGATGTAGTTGGTGCTCCTTCTGTGAAGGAAATGTGATGACTGTAGATGGGGTTGACACAAGTTTTTTTTATAGGCAAACATCCTCTGAGATTTAATAACACTTTTTCATCAAATTAAAAAGAAAGTTGTATGATATTGATTTTTGTTTGTATGCAGACTACTTTAATTACTTTTCTATCAAGTGTAATCCTCTAGCTCACATCTTTCTTATTACCACTCTACTCTCTCATACCATGCTTTCATCTTCACCTTATGCATCTTGTGTACACAATTGTAACGAAAGCCTGACAGACAAGTCAGCAGAGTTCATTAACTAATAGCCATCTGCCTAAAGGCTGGTTCACATTATATCGACATATCTCAGAGTGGAAGCCAAACTACTTCGGTGATCATCGCCAATAACAATGTTCACACTATCATAAACACGCATACATCAAGTTTTTGTATGGATTTTACTAAACTGAACTTTAACTTTATCTTATGCTAAAATTTATCACTTATCGGTTTTAGTTTAGTTTTTGCTATAACTTATAACAAATAACCCTGAGCTGAGATAACAATTAAGCCAGCATCAAAACCCCTCTCACAATGTCATTTCGGGCATTGTAAGAGGGGTTTTGGCAAATAGCATTACCCTAGGACACTTATATTTTGCTAGTAATTAGTTTCGTGAGTAGCATACAGAGTAAAATTTCACTGCAACTTAATTTCGCAGTTCTGATGAGTGCGAAAATATAGTGATGTGAAAATAAATGCAGTGGAACAAACATAATTAGATTCCTCAAGTCCAGTTCACCGCAGGCCTGTATTCACTGTTTGCAAGTTGGAGCGGCTAATGTTAGGCGACTAGTTATGAACACCCAGGGGTGTTGAAGGGGAAGGTGTAAGCCCCCAACAGGTTTATCTTATGTTGGGCTTCAGCCGGACCTCTCGCGTGAAATTTTTAAAATTTTTATCGGAAAGTATCAACATTTTTCTATTTTTTGAGATTTGTTTTGTTTTAGGTGATGGGACTGACGAGATGTCTTTAAATTAAAATAGGCAAAACTTAACCGCAGTTAAAATACTCAGAAAAAAGACATTTTTTTCTTTTGAGCGTTTTAATAAAGATCAAATTTGCCGATTTTATTTTAAGTTCATAAGGAAGTTTCCATGTTTTCGATGGGACATGGCCAAGCGGATGTTTGGTAAAACTTGATATTTTGCAAACCTTTGTAAAGGTCGTTAACAAGAACATTTTGCCACTGATGATGATAATAATGACGCCAAAGAACTACTAAAAGTTGATGTTTGTCTCTACGGCTTCGAATAAAGTTATATTCTACAGCGATAAAAACAGTCGCCATAGCCGTTGGGCAAATAACTTTTTGAGTAAATGAAGTTGAGGTTGAGTTATCTGAAGCAATTTATCCTTGCGTGGGAACGGACCAAACAAATCCGTTCGAGTTAACCTTGTGTTTGAGAAGAAATGTTACATTTTATCCGAGGGTGAGTTATCCGAGTTTGACTGTACTTAGCCGCGGAAAGTTCCTAAAAAGTTTATATGGCTCAGCCGACCAGCTGCCCCAGGGAATACGGGTTTGGTTCACCAATAAAAACAAAATTCAATTTGGGACTAGTTTGTAATTGTAAACCGCAGGTAGAATGGTGTGGGCGAGGTCAATAATGCAATTTGATCGCTTGCTGCCATTTGTTTCTTGGACTATCAATAAACAAAGCTATTTAATTTCGCATTTTTGCTCGTTTCTTATGATAGTTTAGTTTTGTACATGAAATTTTCGCGAGAGGATGACTCTGCGAAAACGCAAAATTGAGATGAGGCAAATACATAAGTGTCCTAGGGTATGACATTTTCATTATTTAGTCATTAGCAGCACACCCATTGTGAAATTTTAATTTTGACAGAAAGTTTGGTTGATATCATATGGTGGAGAAAGTCGACAGAAATGTTGTCCTGTCGTTGTATGGCGAGGATGGTAAAACATCCTGTTCTATATCGTAAAGCGAAAATATTTTTTTGTAAAAAGGAGATCGTAACCCGAGGTTGCGCTGTATTATTTAATAATTTAGTTTGTGTAATCATGAAAAGAATATACAGTATATGGAAAGAGCAATGACTGTGACAAGAACGGTTTTGCCTTGCGGTTACAGACGCTTGTTAGTAGGCTTGCGATATTGAATGTCGGTAAAATCTCATCACTATAACTGGACAGAAGAATGACAGACAACAAACAAACATGGAGAGTTATAGGTAAGCTAGCCAAATGTTCAGAGTTGCACGGGTATTAAAGCAGCTTATTAACAATGGCAGATAATGTGGTTGACCGCCACTTGCTATTAGTTTGGCATAATGCCAACGATGTGCTCAACTCATACATGGGTAGCCAATGTGCTCAACCCATACATGGGTGGCCAATGCGCTCACTCATACATGGGTGGCCAATGTGCTTAACTCATACATGAGTGGCCTATGTGCTCAACTCATACATTGGTCACCGATGTACTCAGCTCATACATGGGTGGCTATTGTGCTCAACTTATACATGGGTGGCCAATGTGTTCAACTCATACATGGGTAGCCAATGTGCTCAACTCATACACGGGTGGCCACTGTGCTCAACTCGTACATGGGTGGTTAATGTGCTCAGCTAAGTGAATTTGTTTTGAAACAAATGGCTTCTTCTGTTTACATAGATGTGATATGATCTATCTTCTGTATGGTTCAAAAGTTGTTAGCAGCGCAATAAAATATATTCACCAATTTTCTTCTACTTTGAATATGGTTTAATTGCTATTTTAAAATAAAATCCCATAAAACTAGATAATAGCCAAAATACCGCTACAGCCGAAATTGATCTCTTTGTCAAACATCTTAAATCATTTTTAACCACATCATTTTAAACAAAACAAGACACTTATGGACAAACCTTTTTTCGGAAATTTAAAATTTATCTGGTTGTTGACACTTATAGTAAATTTTTTTTGGTAGTAGAACTACCAATAGTTAAATGTTGTCACTAAATTAATCTTCATTTACAAATATAAACTATGAGAAATATGGCACTTTTCTATACGTTTAATTATCTTGAACTTTTGGTGTTGCTATCCACATGATGTCATGTTGGCTTTGCTATACGTGCTATAAGCACTACCAGCCAGCCGAGCATAAACATAAATGAAATGTTCAGACGCCATTCTCTGTGCAAGTATAGAAGTAAGTTATTTTTGGCCAAGCCTTAATACAAAGAAAGATATAAATTTTGCTACATACCAAGGTAAAAATAGGCATTTAGCAGTGCTAACTGGGATTAGAAGAATGGGTCAACAGGGATGTAGGTCAATAGTCAATAGTGACTGGCCTGCTCAATAGTGATTGGTTGCAACTTCAGCCTTGAAGCAAATCTCTCTCTTGCAATCAGTGCATCAGCGAGTCAGAAATTTATGTCTAGAATCTGTACAATGTCAAAGAAAACCGCACACGATGGAAAATGAATTGGAAAAAGGAAAGCCCAGAGGAAGTTTTGCTTAGCATTTCATAACTAAAGGCATAATTTTAATTGATCTGACTAACAGACAGCCCTCATTTTGTCATGCCTGTTGCAATAGCATTTCATCATTTACTTGAAACAGGCTAAATGAAGGAGAAGAGGTGAAGGAGTATTGCTACATTGTGCTTCTGATCGGTTTTTTCTGAGGCGGCTGTAACAACCTATTATTAACAATTTACCATTATGGCTCATAACTACATTTACCATTATGGCTCATAACTACATTTACCACTATCATGGCTCATAACTACATTTACCATTATGGCTCATAACTACATTTACCACTATCATGGCTCATAACTACATTTGCCATTATGGCTCATAACTACATTTACCACTATCATGGCTCATAACTACATTTACCATTATGGCTCATAACTACAAACAAAAGTCTGCTATCAGTAAGTTATCATATATGAACATGTCATCAGTCCTAAAACTGCTAAAGTTCTCACTGAAAAACATGGTGTTTGATTAGAAGTAATGAAGTTTAGGCAGGGAAAAAATGAGTTAAGGATTTTAAGGTAACTAATTCGTTTTGTTAAAAGTTAACCCAAGAAGTATATAAATCATATATCTTTAGCATGGTTGCAAACCTTAAGTAATACGCAAACTAGTTCTAAAATTTGTTCCATATATCAAATCTTCCTTGAGACCGAGACGGTAAAGTTTGACACTCAAATATACTTGTTATAGACAATATTACATCGCATGACCGTTTAACCTTTTAGCTCTCATTATGATACTAGCGCTCTGTTTCTGTTATTACAAAACGTCTATTAATATATATTATTAAAAGAAGTTATGTGCTGTATAGTGGTATAGAACACCAAAAATACATCCTTGCTTCTGGCTGCAATATCTGCATTTATTCCATTTTTAGCATTGTTAGTGTTAGTTTTGATTTAAAATTTAATTTTGTTTTGATGTAGAGTAATTCCTAAGTAGGAAATAAATTTTTCAAAATAGTTTTATTGGGATTACAAACAGCAATTGGGATACTTTTAGTTTAGGGTCTTGTGATACGATGTGTTAAAATATCTATCAGAAATTACATCGGAAACATTTTTAGCCATCAAGTGTTGAATAAAATTAAAAAAAGTTCAAGCTACTTAAAACACATTTCTTTTTGCAAAGCCTTTTCGACGGGTAATTTGCGGAGTCAATTGTTCCTATAACATCAGAAGCATGTTCTAGTTGGGCTGGCATGGTGCTGAGTATGTTGACATCTTTAGACTTGTAGATCTTTCCAAAATTAATTTATTTGTGGCATATACCGAGTACTATTAGTGTTATTAGAAAAAAACAGCAGCACATGAATTAAGTTAAAAAAAGGTCAGATCAAAGGGGGTTCTGATGGCACTTTAAGCCATCCGACTAAAATACTGGAACACTTAGGAGTAACTTCAGGATTTAGTTCTGACCCACTGAAACAGGCAGGAACCCTTGCGAATAATGTGGTCGATAAAGCTACTTTTTCATTCCTAAAATCCTATGGTGTATTTGATGTTAAACAGGTTTGGATATTTACATGTTGTCTCATTGTCACAATACGCGTTCTCTGTAGTTGTTTTCTCGCTTGCACAGGTGCCAAAAATTTTGTGAAAAACCCAAAAGATAATGCAATGCACTATATTTTTGGTAGATCATATCCAGTACATAAATCAAAGGATACAAATATTGCAATAGCAGTACACCAGACTACAAACAGACCAATTTCTAGTGACATGACTGAGGAGGTAGTCTGTGAAGGTATTGAAATGGAACAGGCTACACAGGCAGAACCTTTACTAGACCAAAACAATGTGACTGACCAAACATCTAAGGACTTAAAACATGTGGTTTCTTATGAACCAACCAGAAGACCAGAAACTAGACAGCTGACTTCTAGTAGACAACACGCTAGAAAAATAGAGCAGGCTAGGCCGAGACGTGATCAAAATACGAGAAGAGCACCTACACTAGCTGATTTAATGTGCAACACAGCTAAGGCTATTCATGAGTCTATGGTTAGGGTTTGGATTGGCGATGCTGAGATAAGTGGGTTGTTGGATACTGGCACACAGACAAGCACTATTTGCCAATTCTTGTGCAATGAACTAGGCCTGAACGCTAGGATTAAGTCCAAAACAAAATCAATATGGGGCGTTAATGGTGATATAGTAAAAGGTATCGGTGAGATAGATGTGACATTACGGTGTGAAGGCCAACAACCAGTGAGTGTGTCATTGCTAGTGATTCCTGAGTGCAGATACAGCATGATATTAGGAGTGGACTGTTTAAAAAGCATGGGCCTGCTATGTTGGGATTATACATCTGGTAGCTTAGTAATGGTCAATTGCAAAAACAATTATCGCCAGCAAAAATCAAGTGGGACAAGGAAAACAATAGACAGCTGTGTGGTTAGTGATACACAAAAAGGGGATTACTACAGTGTACTAGCAGATAGGAACTTGTTCTTCCCACCCATGAGTGACAACATGCTTAGTTTGCCATGTCCAAAGGTTGCTAAGCAATGTATTTTTGAACCTGTAATGGCTGATCCTGCTTTAATGTTTGCAAAAACCTTAAGTCCATGCAATGGTATGGTTCGCTGTAGAGTTGTGAATACATCAAAACATTGTATTCAAGTGTTCACAAGAACCCCGTTGGGTACGTTACAGGAATTACCAGAAAAGAGAAAGGTGGATGTTAATTTGAATGACATTCTGACAAATGATCAATCGTCTGACCCAATCAGCAAAATTGGTTTAAGTAAATCTGCTCTTTCAGTAGCCGGTCAGCAGAAATTCAGAAAGTTTTTAAAAAGCAAGCACATGGCATTCGCTAAGCATGATTATGACCTCAGTAAGGTTTCAGGAGTTTCAAGTAGAGTCTGTGATACAGGGGATGCACAACCAGTCCATAGAGCACCTTACCGGGTGCCAGTGGCGCATAAACAACCAATGGATAAAGAAATCTCTAAAATGTTGGCGGCTGAAGTGATTGAACCAGCCCCGGACAGCGCGTGGGCATCTCCTGTAATCTTAGTTAAAAAGCACAATACAGATTAAATGAGAATCGTAAATGATTATAAAAAGGTAAATGCAAGCGCGCACAAAATTTCTTTCCCTTTACCTCATCAAGACAGCATGAAAGAAATGTTGTCTGATCAGGCACTTTACACAACCCTAGACTTGCAAAAAGCCTACTGGCAAATTTGTCTTGATGAAGAGAATGACAGGCAAAGATCAGCCTTTGTAACATACAATGGCATATATCGCTATAAGGTTCTACCATTTGGCTGGTCAAATTCACCACAAGTTTTTCAACGCCCAATTTCTACTATTCTGGCTGGCCTACAATGGAATACTCTTCAAGTATTTCTTGATGACATTTTGATTTTCAGTCCTAATGATGTTGACGTTCACATAAGCCATGTGGGAGCTGTTTTGGATAGGTTTATAGCTAATGGTATCAAGATCAACCCAGAAAAATCTTCTTTTGCGAAAAGTGAGGTACAATATTTAGGAACTGTTGACAGCAAGTATGGTAGTAAACCAGCACCAAGACTAATCGAGAAAATTGTAAAGTTTCCAGCACCTCATGATTTGACTTTCCTTCATAGAGCCATAGGCATGTTGAACTTTTATAAGGCGTGCATCCCTGTTTTCTCAAATCTTGCTAAACCATTTTTAGATTTGCTAAAGGCAAACAAAAGTTGTAACTGGACAGAAGAATGCGAAATGAGCTTTCAAGCATTGAAAACAAAATTAAGTGAATTTTCTGTTCTAAGACATCCAGATTTCAGCAAAACTTTCTTTTTACACACAGATGCGCGTGGATTTGGGATAGGCGCGCAATTGTGCCAGGAATTTGGTTGCAAGCTACATCCTGTCGGTTACCATAGTAGAGTTTTGAACAAAGCAGAGAAAAACTATAGCACCTATGAAAGGGAAGGTTTGGCTATTGTGGATGCGTGAAAACACTTTGGACGTTTCATAATTGGGCATGAAATAGTATGCATAACAGATCACGCTCCTTTACGCTGGCTAATGTCATGTGATCATAGAAGTTCTAGGTTAGCTAATTCTCTTTGAAATTGCAAGAGTACAATCTCAAGGTAGTTTACAGGCCTGGTCAAACTAATGTTGTTCCAGATGCCCTGTCAAGAGTTGAAATAAGTGAAGCTTGTGTCGTGGGCATCAGTGAAACTCATTTATCATCGGCAGAACGTGATTTGCTGATTTTTAAAAAAATGCAGGAAAAAGATCCGTTTTGGTCTCAGTTGATAAAAAAACTACACTGAATAAAGCCTTTGAGAATAGTCTTTCTATGACCCAACAGCGGCACGTACAGAATCAACTTCAGAACTATTTAGTTCAGGAGGGTGTCCTGTATTATTGCCCGCCAGACGCCATTAGGCCGCTGCTCTGTGTGCCAGAGAAAATGCAATTTGATTTGTTAGTGACTTATCATTCTGGTCTGTTTTCATGTCACGTAGGTAGAACGAGGACATATAAGCGACTGGCTCAAAAATACTTTTGGTTGGGTATGTCTAGAACTGTTGCCGACTTTGTGGCTGCATGCGTCCCTTGCAATCAAAGGAAAGGTTCTTATGTTAATCCAGTTTACCCTCTGCAATCGATAGAATGTGAGCGTGTGTGGGGTAAAATAGCCATGGATCTTTTTGGGCCGCTACCTGTAACAGAACAGGGAAACAAATATTTGCTTGCATTCCAGTGTAGTTTTACGAAATATGTGATAGCTAAGCCAATAAAAGACAGAACTACGAAAACGGTGGCAGAAACTTTCATCGAACATATCGTACTACCTCCTGGGGTGCCTGATTCAATTTTGGCTGATGGTGGTTCTAAACTTAGCTCTAATCTCATGGCTGAATTAGCCTCCTTTCTCAACATCAAGAAGTTGACAATAACCCCATACCGTGCAGCAAGTAGTGGCATGATAGAACGTTTCTTTTCTACGTATTCCGGACTAATGTCAACAATTATCAATAAGCAACAAACTAATTGGGATCTCATGACAAAATTCATACTTCATGCTTACAATAACACCGGGCCTGCGAGCACTGGTTTCTCCTCGACCTACTTAGCATTCGGTAGGGAAATTGACATTCCGTATGATATCGGTGTGCCTTTGTCAATGCCACATTCATTTTATGCAAGTGATAATGACAGTCTGCAAGTCATGAGAGAATCAATGGCTACGACACCGGCAATAGCTAGGGACAATATTGAGGTGGCTTAAGCAAATTACAAGTTTTATCACGATGCACATACTAAGGGGCACCAATATCAAGTTGGTGACACAGTTTACGTTCTGGTGCCTAGACTGTCTGGTGTTGGTCAAGTTAGAAAGTTCACATCTTTGTATCACGGGCCATACTGTATAACTAAGCTGCGAAGGCTCAATGCATATGTTAGAGCTATGGGAACCACAGGTCATCCAACTGGCGTAGAGTTCATTACTCAACTTGAGTGCTTGAAAAAGGCCAAGTCTCCTCTTACCGTGGACACTCCAGTGCCCAATTATGTTTCAAACAATCGAGACCGTAACACAGCAGCAACTTTGGCAGATATATCAAAGAAGCCCATAGTTTCTAAGCATAGTTACAACCTGAGAAGCTCTGCTAAGAAGTAAATAACCAATTGAAACGTTAAAATAAAACTTGTATTTAACTTTAATTACAGTGATTAAAAAAACATGGAAACAAATGGTTGTATATTGATGCTAACCAAATAGTTAAATTTCAAACTCGGAAACTGATGATAGATCATCGATCTGGTCAAGAGGTATCATGGTATTAATAAATGGTGCAGGTTTATGTTTAATAATAAGATGTCCAGTGCGTCGACGATAATAAAATTTGTATATAAAACCAAATAATAGCAAAATGACTGATATGGAGATCAGTGTGGCAAGCCAGTAAGAATTAGTTTTTGTGTTAAGTATATTATCAGTTGTTGGGGAAGTAGAGTTGTTAATCACGTTTGAATTCCTGGATGCATCGTTGTATAGTGGAGTGTTGAGATGATCTGTTGTTAATTCTGGGTAATTGTAGTATTCTAAAACAAATATTAGTTAAATACTTGATAGTCTACTTACGTAAAACATATTATAGCTGGGATAACCATAGATGCCAATCAAAATAAGCTAAAGTTAGGTTTTAATTATTGTAATGGATTTCCGGAGTTAGCGAGTCAGTGAGATTCAATTTTGTGGCTTGCTGGCTGTGAACCCACAACTACTGGTTAGCTGCCCTGTTGCCGCAGTAGTCTGCTTTTGCCCTAAGGCTAGCTTTCTTAAGAAGTCTTGCAAAAGCTAGGATGGATTAGTTGTTTTTAGGATTTAAGGACACTCTTGAATTGGCTGTGCTAGGAAACGTTTCTGTTTTGTTTGTGTAAAAACGTATATTTATTCACTCTTTTATTATATACTGTGTTTCGGAGATTTAATTGCTTTACGATATTTTGCTTGACTTTCCTTTACGATATTTTGTAGTAACAATAACCCTGGCAAGCTAACGTTTATATGATATCTCTATATGGTGCTTAATAATAATTTGACTTGTATTGATCTTGATCGTGGTGTTGTTCTTTGGTTATTGCTACTGAACCTTTAACGTAGGCTCGTAAGACAACCAGATTAAATAATCACTGGGAAAAGGACTCCAATTACCGAAGTGAGAATTGTCTGCTCCTAACCAAGGCGAATTCCATTTCATTGGTGGCAGCAGTGGAATTCCTTATTTCTCAGTGTTATAATCATTGTCTTTACAAAGTCGTTAGGTTATAACAGTAGCAATCTTTTAATGGCTGAATAATTCTCGCCCCATTCAACTAATGCTTTTGTTAGTCCAACCCAATCCAATCTTTATGCGAATAACCTTTTTATTGAATTGAATCACCTGCCAAATTCATTCACTAACCCTTTTGTTGAGTATCCCATACCACTGGAAGTTTTTACTAATCCCTTTATCACTCATTTGACTGAGCCATTTGTTAACACTAGTGGTGTGATGAACAATGATCGGAATGATGGTGAACATGTAAGGCAGAGTAGTAATGATGCAGAGGTATTCATTGATAAAGCTTACCGTAAGTACTGTGTTCAAGATAAGTCTTTTAGTAAGTCAGTGCCTCCTCCAGTTCCTTCTAGGATCTGGCCTTCTCACTCTACTGCTTTTCCTAGAACTTTGATTAATGATATGTCACCCGTTCCATCCATCAATTTCAGCCCATTAAAGACAAAATCTCTTCACCTCAAAGCTAACACTCTAGCTTCTCAGGCTCCCATTGGGAAAACCAAAGAGGTAAGCTCTAAGCAACTTTTAAAGGAACTGGTGGACGAATTCACTACCGCTGTCCAAGAATCTCGGAATGCTAGCTCTATGACCTCTAAGGTTAAGCTACTGCCACCCCGATTCGATGGACATGGCGATGTACACCTGTTTATAAAGCAGTTTGTAGAGGTCGCTAAGCTGTGTGGGTGGAATGACCAAGTTGCCCTGGTGCAGCTGCGGAGTAGCCTAGAAAAAAAAGCTATGGATTGTGCCAGAGGAAATTCTCTCAAAGAGGTGTTTAGTAGGTTATTGGCAATGTTTGGTTCGACCCTTTTGCAGGCTCGAAAGAAGCTCCATAGTCTCGAGCGCAAACCCAGTGAAAGTTGTCGTGCCTTTGGTGATCGTGTTGACCAATTAAGTCAGTTGGTGTATGGTGGTCTTAGTCCTGAAGTAGAGAAGCCGCTGGCTCTTGAACATTTTGATCGTGCTATAGCTGACCCAACTCTCAGGCGGCACCTACTTGCAGTCAAGCTGGGAAAGTTAGAAGATGCCATACAAGCTGCTGAAGAGTATGATCGAGTTGGGCCTTCTCCTATGATGATACTAAACTAGCCAAGAGTAGCACCCATTGTAAAAGAACACGATAGAATGCCTCAGCATTGCAGTTGGCCTAATGACACAGAGAAGGTGTTAGGTCGTTTAAGTACACAATTAGATTCTATATCCCGTCGTCTTGAAGCATTAGAAAGTCTTGCTATGCATAAGCAGAGGAGTGGGAGAAACTGTTTTTACTGCCAAGGGCCAGGTCATTTTAAGCGTAGTTGTCCACTCCTGAAGGCAGAATCTGATGTATCAGGAACAGCTGATGGATCCGCTACCACTAACAAAATGAAGGGAAACTAGAGACGTCCATTTCCTGATCTACGGGAATGGGGGATGGAAGTGATTTAAAGTCTCGAGAGTCTGAAGCTCCACTGCGTTGCAATGCTACTGATGACACCATTCAAATCAATGTAGCTTCTTCCGTGTCATCTCTGTACTTGCCAGGCAAAGTGGAGCGCCTGTCTGTTTTATTTTTTATAGATAGTGGTTGTACTCCTAATTTGCTGGCTAGGAGGGTGTTTGAAAAGTTGTTGCTCGATTGTAAGCACAGGCTCGAGCCATTCCAACATCAGGTTAGAAAGCTGGCTGATGGGTCAAGTTTGCAATTTCTCCGCCAACTTAACCTGACTGGTTGTTTACGGTCCGAGTTTGTTGAAATAGCTTTTGTCATAGCAGATGTTGTTTCAGACGCCATATTAGGAATGCCTTTTCTGCAAAGTCAAGACTGCCATGTTCAATTTTCAGACTCTATCCTGTCCATCAATAAACGTCAGTTGCCGTGTACAGATCGGCACGGAGTTGAGTTGGCTAGCAAGGTGCAGGTCATTCATAATGTTATCATACCCCTTTACACAGAATAACTGATTCCATGCAAGTTGTCGAACCCTATTAGTTCTGACATTGGAATGCTGGAAAGCTGCAGCGCTGCTGCGTCCTCAAAAATAGCATTGGCTGCGAGCATTCATTCAATAGATCGTGGAGGAATAGTTGTGGCTAAGTGTGTAAATCTTTGTGGTTGGCCAATCTCACTGTGATCAGGCTCCCTCATTGGTCGCTGTAATAGTGTGGCGGGGGCGCAATTAGTAGAAGATGGCGAAGTTGTTCAAGTCCGCGAATGTGTTGCAGGTGTGCTCTCTCATCAGGATGGTCGTGCGAGTTTACTGCCGGAGCACACAGAATCTTTGTACCAAGAGGCCACTGTTGCATGTTCTCAGCGTCACCAAAAGCAAGATATCCGAAAGTTGTTAATCTCTTACAGCGATGTTTTTTCTGCTGGAAATGATGATATGGTATTGACAAAATTAATATCCCGTTCAATACCGGTAAAAAGTGGTACGAAACCTATTGAACAGGCACCACGTTGTTTAGGGACGGAGAAGGAGGCAGAGGTTGATAGGCAGATCCAGAGGCCGCAGCATCAGGACTTGATAGAACCAGGGCAAGGAGCTTGGAGCTCACCTGTGGTCTTAGTCAAGAAGAAAGATGGCAGCTGGAGGTTCTGCATCGACTACCACTGCTTGAATGCTGTCACTGTACATTATGCACATCCGCTCCCGATAATTGACGAAAGCCTGGAAGCACTTGCAGGTAGCCAGTACTTCACTACTTTAGATTTGATGAGCGGGTGCTGACAGGTACCATTAGAGGAAGATGCTAGGGATAAGGCTGCATTTTGCACTCATAATGGCTTGTGGAAGTGGAAGGTCCTGCCTTTCGGGTTGACGGCGGCACCTGCCACTTTTCAACGGTTGATGCAGCGAGTACTACATGGGTTACACTGGAAGTCACTACTCCTTTACCTAGACGGCATTATCGTCATAGGGAACAGCTTTGATAATCATTATCAAAACCTGAAGGAAGTATTAGGTCGACTTCGAGCAGCTGGACTGAAGCTGAAACTGGCCAAATGCCATCTTTTTCAAACCAAAGTTGCGTATTTGGGTCACATGGTAAGCTGTGACGGTGTGGCGACAGATCCTGATAAAACTGCTGCAGTAGCTAACTGGCCTGTCCCCCGGGATTTGTCAGAGCTACGAGCTTTTCTTGGAACTGTTGGCTACTATCGCCAGTACATACCAAGTTTTTCCAGCAAAGCCCGACCCTTGAATGTACTCACCTCCAAGCACGTCCAATTTAAATGGACTTTGGAGTGTCAAGATGCTTTCCAATCCCTGAAGCATTCGCTCATGGTTTCACCTGTGTTAGGATACCCGGACCCTTCCCTCTCATACACTCTCAACACTGACGCATCCCTCGATGGCGTAGGTGCGGTTCTGTCTCAGGTGCAAAATGGTCAAGAGAGGATCACAAGCTATTATAGTGGAAGTTTGTCCGTGCCTGAACGAAACTACTGTGTAACAAGGCGTGAGTTATTGGCCGCTGTGAAAGCTGTGACACACTTTCGGCCTTACCTATATGGTAAAGAATTCAGAATTAGGACTGACCATGCTTCATCG
Source organism: Watersipora subatra (assembly GCF_963576615.1). Classification (NCBI taxonomy): domain Eukaryota; kingdom Metazoa; phylum Bryozoa; class Gymnolaemata; order Cheilostomatida; family Watersiporidae; genus Watersipora; species Watersipora subatra. The sequence continues at coordinate 61,091,274 of NC_088709.1, forward strand.
CTTTGGTTTTGTAGGAGGACCACTCCTTCTGCCCAAATTGCAAGATGGCTGGAAATCCTAAGTGAATTCAGTTTTATCATAGAGTATCGCGCTGGAAGTAAACACGAAAATGCCCATGGACTGTCCAGGCAAACCTGTCACAACTGCAAACAGTGCGACAGAATCACGTGCTTGAATGGAGGGCCTAGCGTGGATAAATTATGTAAGGAGATCAAACAGCAACAGTGTTATGGGGAACCGGTAACTTTTAAAATTACTGGTGAACGGCTGTACGCTTTTAATATGGAGTCGACTGGCAATTCTGACGGCATATCTCCCTGCAGTTCTGTTAAAGATCATCGCGGTGAGGTACTATCAGCATTACCTGTAGACTCGATGCCTTCTGTTGACCAGGGACTATCTAACCAACCAGGAAACCATTGTCGTGATCATTAGGACTCTGCCGAAGATGATGATCATGCGTCCACACAGATGGAAAAACAGAAGTTGTCGGAGGATGTAGCCATAATCTATGATGCTGTTCTCAATCAAAAAGAGCTTGATCAATCGATTGTTAATTTGGGTAGTCCTGAGTTGAAGAAACTTAGCATGATGCTCTCTCTAATGAGAATAAGAGAGGATTGTGTATTAGTAATTCGACTCATCCATTGTAATAGACCACGGGAAACAATAGTTTGTCTGAAGGATATGAGACAGCAGGTTATGTGGTCCACTCACACCCTCGCTCATACAGAAGTTTAGAGAACTTTGCATCGGTTACGATTGACCTGGTACTGGCCAGGGATTACCACTGATGTGAGACGAGTAGTGAAGAGTTGTGAAGTTTGCCAAATCGCAAAGACAGGTGGGCTCAATCCTTCCTCAAGCAATGGACCTCTTTGGGTAGGACGCCCTTGGCAAAAAGTGGCCGTCGACTCAGTTGGACCATTACCTTTAACTGCTAGAGGAAATAAATGGATTCTGGTACTCACCGATCACTTTACGCAATGGCAAGATGCGTTACCCATACCAGATGCAACTGCCCCTATGGTAGCGGAAGTTCTTGATAGCAGGGTGTTTTGTTATTTTGGGTTACCGGAAGAGATTCACAGTGATCGTGGATCTCAATTTGAGGGTGACCTAATGACAGAACTGTGCGAGTTGTGGCATGTCGCTAAAACACATACAACCCCTTATCATCCCCAGTCTAATAGAGCAGATGAGCGTGGTAATCGCACCTTGGGTGATGCCCTGAGAACCATGTTGTTGAGCTATGCGTATGACCAAAGTAGTTGGGATATCCTGCTACCTCAGGTCATGAGAGCATTCCGTGCAACTCCTCAGACATGCATCGAAGAGACTGCGAATTTCATGATGCTCGGCCGGGAATGCAGATTACCAGACCAACTGCTTTATGGTACTCATTTTCAACAACTATCAACAAGGACTGAATATGCTTTAGAGCTAAAAACTCGCCTTGAGTCGGTCCACAGTCTTTTATGGCAGCATCAGCAGCTGCCCATAAGATCTGCGGATCGTCAGGAAGAGTCTAGGTTCAAACCTGGTGACCTTGTTTTGATACAAAGTAAACGTAGGAGGAAGGGGTTAAATCCTAAACTCCAACCAAAATTTGAAGGGAATTTTTCAGTCCAGGAGGTATTTGGGAATGGGACATGCAGGGTAAATCGACGTGGAACAGTTAATGCCTCTTGCTTGAAACTGTTTAGTCTGTGCTCCGCTTTAGCAGGTCAGCCTACCCTACCTTCTCAAGAGGCTGCAGTAGACAGAACGAGACCACGAGATCTAAGTTGTCCTGCTTCTCCTGGTGCAGATGCTTGGTCTGTTGATGGTAGCCCATCTACTGGTGCCTCGTCAGACCGAAGTCGGCCACCTAGCAGGTCTCCATTACCCAGTGGTAGGATGGGGCGTGTTCGCACGAGGCCCGCAAGGCTTCACGACTATGTCTTATTTTAAACTATTAGATGAATATTAACCTTATCCTTACCATTATTAAATGTAAAGGGATCTGAGGAATATCATCAGTTTAAGACATACTGCAGGTAGCTTCCTGTACCCCGATGTATATCATAGATAGTTTTGCAAACTATTACTATGATATGCATTGCAAGTTAGCTTAGGGTACAAGTGAAATTTTGTTTGTTTGTATATTTTATGTTGTTTCTTTTTGTGTGATAAATTTATTTAGGTCAGGCTATCATGATGAACAAGGACATAGCTGAAAACATTGAGCAGCATCTAGATGAGTTGAACAATTGAACTGTTGTTGAACTAAGCATGGCAACCAGTCCTCATCAGTCTATCAGTCATGCAAAGCTGAGTGCGAGGGAGAAAATAGCTTGACGACTGCCTCATAAATGGTGTCAGACTTACATCCATCCAAGATTATGCCAATGTAGTATTTATTTTCGAGATGTCGTAGGAAAGAATGGATGAAAGGCTTACTGAGCTGTCAAATGCCAAAACCGAAGATTCTGAAAGCACTAGCGAATGCAATGAGGATGACCTTAAAAATGAAAGTATCGAGGATGATGACTCTTGTGACAATGATTATGTATTGGCACACAAAAAGTCAGAGACTTTGAACAAAAATTGGTCAAGTATCGTGGACGGTATCTCGGCGCCTACTACCTTCAAGGACACTGCCATTCATTTGAAATTAGCTCATCTGGAAGCCAATAATGCCTGGCTTAAAGAGACATTGTTTAAAGTGCATCAACATCTGTCCGACCTGGAGTGGACTCAGGGTAGTGTGTCAACGACTAAGGCCACAATCAAGTCTCATTTAGACTGGCATCCGGAGTTCTTTTTGATGTTCCATTTTGTTCTGCTATGCAGCATCTAGGGACGGAGAATGTAATGGATTTCCGGAGTTGACGAATCAGTGAAATTCGATTTTGTGGCTTGTTGGCTGTGAATCCACAACTACTGGTTAGCTGCCCTGTTGCCACAGTAGTCTGCTTTTGCCCTAAGGCTAGCTTTCTTAAGAAGTATCGCAAAAGCTAGGACGGATTTGTTGTTTATAGGATTTAGGGACACTCTTGAATTGGCAGAGCTAGGAAACGTTTCTGTTTTGTTTGTGTCAAAACGTACATTTATTCACTCTTTTATTATATACTGTGTTTCGGAGATTTAATTGCTTTACGATATTTTGCTTGACTTTCCTTTACGATATTTTGTAGTAACGGTAACCCTGGTAAGCTAACGTTTATATGATATCTCTATATGGTGCTTAATAATAATTTGACTTGTATTGATCTTGATCGTGGTGTTGTTCTTTGGTTATTGCTACTGAACCTTTAACGTAGGCTCGTAAGACAACCAGATTAAATAATCACTGGGAAAAGGACCCCAATTACCGAAGTGAGAATTGTCTGCTCCTAACCAGGGCGAATTCCATTTCATTATTATAGACCATTTAAAAAAACGTAACTTGTCTCCTTGACGAATTTCCTTTGTCGTTAGCGAGTCAAGTCAGAGTTTATGCTTTAAGAATAAACGGTCTAAGTCGAAGTTGTGCGCTCTTGTCAGTAAATGCAAGTAACTATTTGAAGGAGAACACAACTACTTACCGATTTGGACATCTGCGTTGTTGAATAACTTGAGTCTTATTGGAACGCGAAGTTTTACTGTTGACGGGAGAAAGCTATTACGGATATCAAGAGTTTTATAATTTTCTAGGTAAATATTCGTTAAATCACAATTATTCAAAGTAATCAAGTTTCTATTGCAGCAATCAATTTTGAAAATTATTGGCAAATATAAACAGAGAGCCAAAATACATGCCATAGCAGATAATGTGGATATAATGTACATCCTTAATAAATTAATCACTTCTGCTAAGAGTTGATTTTTGAATACCCCAAAATACATATTGTTCTTTCAATATTTTCTTGGATAAAAATAAATAGATGAAACATTTGGATCAAAAAAAAGATCACACACATTTAGCTTGCTGTGAGCCAGTAACGTGAGTACATATGGGAAGACAGCCAAGTTTCGGCTTTCTAAGTTCTCTTGTAGTTGATCAGGAGTTGTCCTTATATATGTGGAACTACCTGTCCTAATGTCTCTATGACAACGGACGCAAGATATGATTGAATGCCGTGCCACACAATGCCATGAATGCCCTCTGTCAACACCATATGCGAAATCTAATCATCAAGAAGCCTTCCAACCAAACAACTTCTTAGTTAAGTTATCCTTCCTTGATATTTTTTCCTTAAAATGTTTCATGCTTTAGTTGCTTCTTTGTCACTCTAATGCAATCTTGCTGAAACCCAACAACCTTTCACTATTCCTATAGCAATGAGTTGGGCGTGTAGCAGTCTTATATTTTTTTTTTCAAACTACTTTATGGAAAAATGCATGTGGCAGTAGATAAGAGTTAGTTTACATTTTTGAAACTTGTAGTTTTTTTTATATACTTGATGTAATTAGTTTGAGGTCTGATCAGTAGTAAGGATCTCTGATTTTTGCTCTTCTTATGCTATTGTTTTTATTATATTTTATGTATAAAGTATTTGCTAGTGGCATCAGCTTACGAGTCATTATTCTTGTGATTTCAGATTATCAAGTCTTTCGATTATCAACCTAAAAACCAGTCTACAAGTCCCAGAAGCGAACTGCTACATGATGTAATAAATAAAATTATACTCGAGTTTAGACATTACGCGAAGTGAGACACAAAAAGTACGAATTACCGATACCCCACTGGCTAAATATGACAAAACATTACTTCATCCATATTGACCAAAGATCAACTTTTTCACTGTCAGCTATCTGGTTTTCTCACCAAGTCAACATCACTGCAAGCATCACAAGAGATATCTACAATCACGAAATTTCACCTGGAAGCCTTCTTAATCGGAGAGGTGTAAGATAAAGGTCAAATGCAATTTAATAACACTCTATTTTCTATCTTACAACATTCGTTTAGTTTATACAAAAGCTTAGAGTCAATTACGAGATCGGATTGGTTTTCACCACACCACTGATACATCCGAGACATTTGGTTAGACTGTCACCATCTAATTGATTGTATAAAGATATTTTGCCAGTGGAACAATAATTATGTGGCATGATGTTTATTGAGCCAGCTAAAGAAGTCAGCATTATTTTCCTCTTCATACAGTTATCACCAAATCTGTTATCTGACATGTTGGTTCTGGTTTGCCATTGACATTCTCCTGAGTCATTCAGTGTCTTTGTGTCTTGCAATCTCTATAAACATAAGTGTTTTCCTATTTAATTAGTTGTTATTGTAGCAATACGATTCTGGGATTCCAATGGTTTTTATGTATGATATATATAAGAGCTGCATCTTTAAAATCCAGAGTGTGTGTAGAATACGAAGTGCTTGAGATGAATATATTACCAGATTACTAAGTTGAGATTCTAGTACAATAAAGTTTTGCTGCAACCTGACAGCTTAATTATTCGATTCGAAGATTGATAGTAAAATAATTACGCCGCACACAACCATCACACAAGCAAGTGTAACCCTGGATGTATCATTATAAGATGATGGTGTATGATCACTAGTAAACTTTCTATTTGTAGTTCGTTGTCATATTGAACCATTACTAAATTTGTTAGAATTGGCTCCCTTACAAAATGTTTTACTGATATTGCCTTCTTTGAGTTCTTATTGTAGTATGAGGTTCCCTCAATTTTTCCTCGGATTGATATGTAATTAATGATAGTGGAAGTTCCTTATGTGTATGTAGACACCCCAAGAAATTTGTAACAAAATGGAAATATGAAAACAAAGTGATTAAGATCATGTAGGATTTCCCCTTCATCATAGCAGAAAATAACATGACTGAAACAGGTGTGATGATGGCAGAATGAACAGATGCAATAATATTTTATGTAAACATCTACAGACGATAGCAAGAAGATAAAAAAGCACAAAAAGAACAACCTAGTTTAACAATGGACTAGTACATCATGACCAACAATGTTTGCTCAAACAGTAAATGAAATTCTTAACAAAACATTAAAGGAAAAATGAGCGAACTTCAGCCATAATTGTAAAGTCGGTAACAGATAAGAAGAATAAAACATACTTAAAATCTTAAACATTTGATGGAAATCGCTAGAACTAAACTCAGACACTCACCAAACCGGGCATATCTATCATAACCAGAATCAATGAGTAACCAGTTGCAGCTCAGCAACACTAAGTAGAAGAGTGGTAAGGTTCACCATAGAGTAGCATACAAGAGAGGTTAGGTGCTACTTTTTGCTATGCTGGATACGATAGACTGTATCTTCTTTGCAGGCAGCCCAGTTGCAAATAGTAGCTGTAAAATATTACAAGCAAAAACAACAATTGTGGAGAGATCATTATTGTAGACTAACCAAACCAGAGCACCCATTACCTCTATTCCTTCATTTCATAAAAATGTTGACTGCAACGATTCAGAGTGCTAACAAGAACTATACATTTTAGAGAAATAGTTTTCGGACTGCTGATGATATATAAGCTTTTTATCATATTTAATTATATTATATGTATGTTTTTTTTAAATTTACCTACTTCTGACCTGCCCTATAAAAAATTATCATATTTTCAACTCCACTAAAATAATAAAAATAGCAAAATATTTGCAATGCGTGATTATAGGAAGCATGACACCTACAATGATCAAATTTATAGTCCGCAGTTGGTGAAGCAGCAATGGTAAAAAGAGCAGAGTAGAGGTGCATCATTATGCTTACTTACAACTAGTAGTACAAACAGATAACAACACATCTTGTTAGCCATTGTAACCAATAGTATGCAAAAGGCTTACGATGAAGAGGGTAATTTAACTTTCAGAATAGTATGTATGCTTATGCCTAACTGAGCGGTATATCAATTATAATAACAGACACACATGGCATAAAAATAATACAAGAGGGTCCAACACAACTAAGCAACCCAGGTAATTTCAACAACGTCTCAAACATGTCTCTGTAAGAAAATATGAAAGTGAAACAACAAATAGTCACCTGCAATACATCGTGTGGGTGCAAGTTATTCATAAGGATTAGACAACTAAAAATAACTTAATAATAGTCTTTTATGAGTATTGTTATACCAAACTTACCTGAAATAAGTTTCACAATTTTTACCTACAAAATAGTAAATTCAGACTAAAGAAGTTCATATAAAATGTCAAAGATTTACTAGAATAAAAATAATCAGCAGATAAAATAGTACCACAGCCAAAAATTATCCTGTCTGCAGTTTTTTTAGTAAAAAACTCGATCTATCTTTAACTACCAGACAAACTTTTTCAAAGTTGCAATCTCTCACTTATTCAAAAAGCTCAAAGGAGTAACATTTGAATAAACATAAGAACGTCACAATGGAGCAAATCGCAATATTTGAATTAAAAGCTAATGCACCACATCAGTGGAACCTCATTTAAAATAGCACCTTTCTGTAACAGTTAAAGGCAGTCAGAATCAACTGCCAGTCTCGACCATCATGAATCAAGTTGTATAGTATTAGTGCCCATAGCATCCAGCTCATGAAGACCCAGAGGGTGTGGCGGGTTGATGGACTCATTCCGAGAAGCCACTTCTCTCACCAGTGTAAGCGCCAACATCGGGAGTTGTTGATGGGCGCCACACGGGTCAGCTAGGCTTCACGCGGCGCAGTCTCAAAAAGCCTCTCTCTTTGGCCTGGTTTGCTGAACCTGAAATGTCTTGGTGAATTGGCAGAATATTTCGATCTGTCAGCGGACAGTTGGCTGATGCACTGACATTGCATGTTAGCTGTTAAAGCTCATGTATGTAACAGTCTTGGTTACTTTTTTCTCAAAGGCGAGATTTTAAATTTATTACTTTCCATATTCATGTCTTTTTATAACTCAACAATAATGCTTCCTACATATTAGAGGTAATATTTTCACCAGCTTTTTGCTAGCATCTGATTTAATGCATAGTGATGGCTAGTCGTTGTACAACTAGTTTTGTGTTTATTTTGTGAACATTTAAACAAATCAGTCATCAGAGCAGTGGAATTGGTCAGTTAAAATATTGCTCTCAAGCTGTAACACAGTGAGGTAATTATTTGCAAAGAGGAGTTTGTGTTTTGCTTATGAGAGACTCCTGAATGTATCATTAAGATAAAATTGTTTATTTGTTGGAAAAAATATTACTCTTTGCTCGTTATTAAATAACAAACTACGCACTCTGTGGTTCCGGCCAAGTTAAAATAAATTGGTTTCAGCTCCCTCTTGTTAGATTTGGCAGATTGCACCAATAAAGTGTGTTGGGTTCAATGCACTCTGAGAGTTTCAGCCGAGCTCTAGTGAGTAGAACTTAAAAATGCAACATCGAGAAGCCAAAAATGAGATTTGATCCCCTTCCCACTCCAAACAACATATAAAATATGAATAATTGTTTTGCATAAACACACCTAATCAAAAGGTAAAAAGGTTTGTTAAAATCAGAACAGATAATCATTATTTGATTGAAAATTTGACTCTGGTAAAACTGATATATATATGAAAGAAATATGTTTGCTAGGTCATACATGAAAAATATATAAAATGTAATGCAATGTGAACAAATCCCACTTCCAATGTAACTTTTTGCACTTTTTCCTATCAGATGATAACACCAATCTATATACAAGAGAGTCTCTTTGTTGGCCTCTTTAAGTTTCAATAAAGAAATATTTAATGTTGTACCATCCTACATGTGTATGACTCGACACCCCTAGTTTAATGAGTTATTTGGGTTTAATTATCTATGAATCTGAAATATGGGATAATATCTGTTTTCGCTATAAACGTACATTTGTTGCTATGAGTTATAGTTAATTTTATAAGTTATTATTTTGTTATATTGTTATACGATATAAATATGCAACTATGCTAAATTAAAAATTTTAACCATCAGTAAAGTTTTCCTTACAATTTTTAAAATGCAAATAGCTAATACCTGTATGAAAGCCACAGGGTCAAACCATATATAATTTGCTGATGACCTCCTACACACCCTGAACCATGTACACTCTCAACCACGTAGCCTACATGCGTCAATATTTCAATAAGCCCTTTACTTTTTCCATAAACGGCATATTTGAAACTTTGTCCATCTCACATGGAAAAGTCTAATGGGTAGTGCTAGTCAGTTCAGAAAGTTTACACAAGGAGAATAGGCCCCCAAAACCAGTCTTTGTTATGTTACACCATACATGCCCTAGCCGGGAATTCACGATCTCAAGATTTGGTCAAATTAAGCAAAATAAGCAACTTCTTGGTCAAAACTTTATGGTTTTCCAGGTAGGCTTGTTAAAAGTTGATATTTTTAGGATGGATAAATAACATTTAGTAAAAATCTTTGATTGTCACATCAATTATAATGGGTATGCCCATATGTAGATAATGTTTGCGAGTATTAGCATTTTAATAATGATACAAGCAAAAAAAACTGTGAGCTTTGTAAGTTACTGTGACACAAACGGAAGATAAAGAAATATGCAAAGACGCTATTACAATCTTCAGCCTTTAGGCAACTATTTTATCTAAATCTTTTGTAAAACGCTAGCCGGCCGACAGGTCAGTCTAAACATCACGCTGAGTTAGTTCTGTTAAATGAAAACTACAAATTTCAAAAATCAGGAATCCATAATATTCGTCAAAAGCCAACTTTTTCTGTAACGCGACGAAATATCAATCAATATTGTGATAAAACACTTACAGCAAGGATAGCGAGGGACAAAGGAAATCTTTAATTACCAATTTATCAAACTAACGCAATATTGCGATATCGTGAAGGTCGTGGCTGTCCGGTTGGCAAGAGGAAATTAGCACCCAAATGAGAACGCGCGTGGGAGGAATAATGGATTGTTGGGTTTACCCGCCAAGTACGCTCGTTATCGCGTTCTAAACTCGTACACTAAACTTGCATCTTTCCCATCTTGGAGAAAAGATTATTTTAACAAGCTTAAATCAGACACTTATCATACCATGAGCACCGACTACACATATCATTGTGAAAAACCAGCAGCCAGTTACCAAGAAGTGGGAGTATCAGAATGGGACAACATTTGTAAAAAATTGCATGACATAACTGAAAACAAGACTCAAGAGATGTCCTGTGTGGTCTGTCGGTCAGTTCTTTGATCTTCAGTTAAGTCAGGGGAAAAGTAGAGCAGAGATATAATAATATGATTTTTAAATTGTATATAACTACATTGTAACAAAATCAATCACAAACTACTTACTCTACTTGCACTTTGTGTTATCTAACTGAATACTGAACTTGATTTTGCTTGCTCGTACCAGAGACAAGCCAAAAAAATCCTTTTCTCATACAATTGCTTCACAGAATAAATATTATATGCCTGCTAAGCATATTATAATATGAATCAGTCTTTTAAGTCAAGCCTACTCTGTCCAAATTACAGGCGGCGCTACATAAATGAGCTCATCTTTTAGAACGTACTCCGCTTTAATATGACACCTGGTTTGTCAAAATCCCCCAAAATTCATGCATTTCATTTGCCCCATTACATTATTTTGGGGGGAGGTTGGTGGGCATTAGCCACCAGCTACTCACTACATTGGTCAAACTAGTAATGATGAAGCAACTATATTGTGTATATTTGCTATCAATCATGGTCTGAGTATGATTGTGATGTGTTCACCAACGAAGGTATTTGATGATACTTTTGTTCTTAGAATATCCTACCCGAAGGTTTTGCCTACCACCTTCTAAAGCATGAGATGGTCCGAGTAACCTCCAGAACGACCTTTGTCTTCTCTGTGAAGGAACTAAAATCAAAATCCGATATCTTGGCTTGGAAGGCCTCGTTTCAGGCAAACAACAGATGGCAGACAAAGAAAATCAGGAAGTCTACAGAAAGACTCCTGTTTCGTGTAAGTTAGCACAAGTATAATACGAATGAAAATGCTCTAGTGTTGTTAAACCAGGTTTATCACCAGCCTACAATGTATAACCAGAAGCGCTGGTCGTGACTCAAGAACAGATTCAATCGTTTTTTAACCTCACCACACTCGAAAGACACAAGACGGGCACAAGACCCGAGTCCGACACACTATACAGTTGTGAAAGAAGAACCTCAAGGGCTTTGGATTGGTGCAAGTATAGTATACACTGTCATGTTTGTACTCTGTGGGTCTAATATATTACTTACCTTTTTCGGCTTAGAGCCGTTTGCCAGCATCAAACACAGTATCAAAACAAGCATAGCTGCACAAATAAGCAGAAGAGGAAGCGAAAATATTCCAACATAAAAAACACTTGATGTCCAGCCACGCTCATAATAAACTTAAAGCCAAAGAAAAACATATAAGTTAGAATATAGCGAGTATCTCTTATCAATTGCTTTAGGATTTATACATTTTGAGGTAATGCCTGTATTTCAAACCAAAATCGGTTATCAAAATCAATCGGTAACATAACAATTAAATAAAACATTGTTATCCCTGATTCTATACCTCTAAAAGAATTTTGTAACTTGTTAAGCGACTGTTGGACTGAATTCATTAGATTAGTTGATAGAAATAAATATTTTCTGTTTCAAGGGGATCTAGTGAAGCAGTGGTTAAGCTCAATTTGTCCCACAACCACCAAACAGCTTATGCTGCTTCATATGGAAAGAATCGTGTCTCTGAAGAAACCACTAGAGCACTAGAACAGCTTTTTGTTGACGGCCATTCTCCGATCTCAGCTTTAGGTCATTTGAAAATGACTGTTGAAGAGGATGTTGTCAAACTTGCGGACAGGGCAATCATCCCATCATCCAAGTTCTGCTCAAGGTATATAATTTGTGTGACGGAAAGGCCAGTTGAACACTGTTTATACGCTCTGCGTACATTGTCTGACCCACTTGTTATTTGATAACCATTCAAAATGCTAGCATTTATCATGTTTTGGCTTTTTAGACTTTATAACAAACTGAAAAAAATCAAATATGGTGAATTTCAAAAGACAACCGCAGAGATGAGAGAGGCTCTACAAACAAAATTGGAGAATGAGGATGTCAAATTTTTGACAGGTCTAACAGAGAGCGGCCAAATGGTTGTTTGTCTGATAACTCCACTGATGGAGCGCTCACACAATTTAAGGTCAGCTTCTAAACATCACTGTGGCTCTACATAGGTATAGTCTATGTACAGCATGCACTTACTAGATAGGATATAGGATTTAGTGACCCGAACCACTGATTATATTTATCTATTAATTGTCATTCAGTGTCATTTATTGTTGTTTATCATTTAAATGCGCCTTTATGTTCAAACTGGCAGTGAAAATAACATGCATGGCACATAATCTGTTGCAGAGAGTCTGCAGAGATAGTGTTTTTATATGCCAGTGGTGGAATGGACGGTCACCAGACCTGCCTCTTTCTATTTCTCACCCATTGCCATGGAGGAGGTGTCCCTTTAGGTATGAATAAAAATTAAGTACAATGTAATTCTTCATTCACTAATAATAACCTGATTCGATGTTGTTGTTAAAGACAGTGCATGCTATAGTTGCGAAAAGCCATAAAGGTTTTGAAATGCTAGAACATCGAAAAACCCAAACTAAACATTTTGTGATTTTATTGCAGGTGCATTTCTGACCACAAGTGAAAGTGAAGTTGCCATCACCATGGGATTAAACCAGATCAAACAGCTTGCTGACAGTGCTGGCTTCTATAACAGAGGTTTGTCATTATTATTTTTTAAAGATAATTCATCTGAAACTATAATTCATTGAATTATAGTTTCAGAAAACCCGAGAAAATGTACTCGGGAAAACAATGTAGGCTGAGAGACAGGTGAAAAAAATCCCCACTCTGCTTAGTGGTTAATGAGTGAACTTGGTAGTACCCAGAACAATGCATTTCACAAATCACTCAAAAACTTCTCTTAGCAATCAGTGTTTTGGTGACAAGGAACCCATCTCTGCCCTTCTTTTTGTTTGGTATGATCACCACCCATCGTTCAACAATTTTAGGCCTAGTTGGACCAACGTTGTTTATGGTTGATGACTCAAAGACAGAAAATGCGGCCATTAACACTGTGTTTCCAGAAAGTCGAGTGCTGCTTTGCACATTCCCCATACAGCAAGCGATGTGGAGATGGCTGTGGAACAGCCACAACAAGATCCACTTGAGAGATCGTAACAAATGCATGGAACTGTTTCGTAGGCTTTTCTACAGTGATAGTGAATCTGAATACATGGAAATGCAAGTATAATTTATAATGCTATGTATTTGATATTTCTATTATTCAGAAAGCAATTTTCATATACTTACTGACATTTTGAAGCGAGAGTACTAAATGGAGCAGCAATGTGTGCTAATCCGGAGTGTGCGCTTATCGCTGATTCTGTTTCTTTTCCTACTGCTTGCTGGGGCTGCCTTGACTCTAGCCTCTGGCTATCTGGCATGTCCTATTGCTACTCTGTGTATTTTTTACTCATACTGTCATGTTATTATTACGCAATAAAAATCAAATCAAATCAAAAAAATCAAATCAAATGATTACCCTGTGTTATGGATAATGAAAATAACAAAAGCAAAATATCAACACTAATCCTTGGTGTTGTTATGTAGAGGTTAGTTTTTATTTGGTGTAATTTTTAGATTAACTATTATTTCTCAAACCCCAGGAGGGTTGATGACTAATAGTTAGGCTAGGTGTAATTCTTTGTAATTTATCTGGCATACTTTATAAATGTATATTTGATGATTGGAAACGCAGCCATTAACAACTTCCTTAATGATTTATAGCTATGAGAGTAACAATTCGTGTCTGGCAAAATATCCAAATTATGCCAATTATTTTGGCGTGTTACATGGCAGGGTCATGCCAGAGCAGTCTCACAAGAAGTGGCTATTAAAATAAGTTTGTTGCATGCAATTCACTGTTCACAGTTCCTTGCCTCTGCTCTTCACCCTCTTAGCTTTTTTTGTGTATACATGGGCTATGGTCAATTGAATGTTGTGTTGCACTGCATGTCATACATATAGTGTATACCACAAAGTTCAATGCTTGGCATGGGTCTGCCTTTGATATTATGTATGAGAAGAAATTGCATGAAATGTTATTGTCCTTTCATTTGTCTAGTCTATATTCATTTAAGCCCGAATTGTATGGCCTTGTAGCTTTATTATATATTGCCTCTTGTATGATTTCACGTGGGCCTGTGCTGCCAAATTATTTCTTTTATACTTAACATCTATGTTCGATCTTTAAAGTAACAACACCAACAATTTTGTGGAGGCAGCATTCAGACTTCTCAAGGACACAGTTCTTTATCAAGCTAGAGCGTTTAACTGTGTCCATTTGACTGAGTATCTGATCACAAAATTTGAGAATTCAATTTGTAACAGGCTTCTTGATATTGCCCATGGCAGGACAGAGCTGAGACACAGAAGGAAACGACCTGCAACTTCATCAGCAATAATAAAGCATGTGAGTAGCAAGTGGTACACGAGGTGGATTAGTTCAATTTCTGTTATTGGACGTAATTTTAGAGTAGGGTAAGTTGAGTTACATGGGAGATGTCTTGTGTCGGATTTCTTGATATTCCTATTAAGCGTTCCTCAAGAATAGTAAGTTCTGCTGCAATAATGACCTTACAGTTTCTTATGTATATATAACTTACTTGGTTTTGGCAGAAGGTGGGTGACCAGTATGAGGTTGTAATAGGGAAGACCAAGAGACTCGTCCAAGCTGACCAAGGTTTGTGTAGCTGCACTTATGGCAACACAGGAAACCTCTGTAAGCACCTGCGGGCTGTGATGGAGAGTGCATTTGAACGTGGAACAAATGAACACCACTATAAGCCACTCCAGCACCAAAGGGAGTTTTTGTTTTCGCTTTCAACAGGTAATATCTTAGGACTAATTACTGTTTAAAATGATAACAAGTCAACTAGTTTGCTTAGCCTTGTTAGATGTAAAGTTTGACTATTCACAGTGAACTCTCATAAAACACCCTAAACTATTTTACAGGTCAGAAAGCACAGAAAGGCTGGTTGGAGCCGCTCCACCACAATACTTTTATAAACAATAAAACAATTAATACAGAAGGAGAAGTAGAAGAACATCTTGAATATGAAGAGATTGCTAAAAGGTACTGGCTTAGTATTAACCATCAACGCTTTGTAAAATGGAGTGGTCATGTATGACTAACAAAAGTCAGCCATAAAGCTTACTATTACTAAAGATTGGAATTTTTTGAGACCAAGAATTCATTCGAACCACTTGCAGTACGAAAGTATAAATAACCTTTTTCAACTAGAACCTACTTGTGTTATACAGTATAAAGATTGGTCATATGTGGGTTTGATTACTCGAACACTAAAATTCATTAGGTGGCTTGATATGTTACATTTTGTGAACAATTGTTTTGTTTTTATCGTTCTAGCGAGAACAGTTATTCAGAAGTGGATGCGATACCAAACGTTTCTGAACAACAGCGCCAGAAATGGTAGGCCACGAGACAAGGCACATGATCATCGTATTTATACGCTTTTTTCATTTATAAGCTATTTTGTCAGACATGCCTGTTATGAGATGTCAGCAATCATCATGGCATAACATACCTGATGTATATTCTTTGCCACTGTGGTGATTGATTTGATAAAATCATGTCAGAAGCCCCTTGTCCTATGTTCTCTGTTTAACATACTTAGCACCTTCTGCTTCTTGCTTCATTACTCCAGAGATGTGTTTACTCTCCTGCTCAGTTTATTCAGTAATGATTTCTGCTTCTCAAATGATTGTACATTCTATGATTCATGCCGAAGTACATACACTGTGTGAACAATGATGATTCAATAGTTGGTTGACAAGATTACATAACACTGGGAGATATTACTGTTTATAATATGCACATCATGTACATATAATTGAGTTTTTTTTAAGGCAAGCAGCTATTGATGCATTCCACAAGGACATGTCGGATAAACTCAAAAACTACTATGAGGCTGCTTTGTATGGTCCGGCCTTAGAGACCTTCATTGAACGGTGGAAGGCCCGTACAGCCAGTCAGAAAATCACTCTCCTGAACACACCATTGTCTTTAGGAGAAGGATACAGTTTTGAGGTAAATTGGCAGGGTGTAGTATTACCATAGTTTAGGTAACATTCAGCCAGTTATACGTTAATGTACAAGCATGCCTCACATGGTATTCAATATTGATAGCTGTTTGATACATGCTTAACTATTAGGCCCACCCCCCCCCCCCCCCCGCAGTTTTGGGACTAATAATTTGGCTGGTGTCAGACACTCCTCATCAGATATTCTAGATAAATTTTAGTGATTCATCGAGGTATCATCAGATTTATACCATGTAAGAGATAACGCAAAACATATTTCACATGAAAAAGAACAAGTATCATAACAATTACAGGACTAAAATTGGAGTGCAGCCTTCAGCAGTGGCCAGGAAAAAAGGCCACTCGGCACAACAACGAGCCAACATGGAGGTTTTCGTAGGAAGGCTGCTGAACATGCATATGGGAAGGAAACCAAGAAGAACCACCCTGCCCGACATAGTTTATCATTCTGTGTGGAAAGAACCATTTCTTTAGGCAAAACTCACTCCAAGAAATGATACCGGTATGTTTATAGGTATAGAATATTCTATGACTGTGACTTGCGCTTTTAATTAACTGTATTTACCAGAATTTATAAATGATGATGTCTTATGAATGATAATGGTTTCTTGTTTACACGTCCAAAGCTCTGTGAGAATGTCAGCAGGCCATGCATTTTTATTCACAGCTGTCCGATCCACATGTTTAAATGGAACATAGTTGTAAAATATTATAAATCTAAAACACCATCTCCTTAAATCTTTTATCATTCAACCATTCTTATTGATCAGTTTTAGGAATTACTTTTCATTATTGTTGATAAGATGCATGTGAGTACATCTCAAGTCTCATTTGTTAGTTAACACTTTTGTATACTTTCTGTTAGTAATACTTACTTTTGTTATTATTGTAGTAAATCTTTTGACACACTGAATGATGATCAGTTGCCAGTGGCTCAAGAAGATACCATCACTACATCAGAAAATGTTCCAGCATCTTCCATATATGACATGGAAGCTCACCCCTTTGCATTATTTTGTTTTATTATTTTAGGTGTGTTAGGTGTGAGACTTCATCCTCGTACAGTCTGAATAGCATCTTACTGAGTATTTCCAAATGAGGTTTTTTATATATTAAAACTTATTCAAAGAATACAATGAACTTTCCGGATATACATCGTAAGTGTTTTTAAACTTAATCTCACATTTTATCCCCTAATCCGCCACATCTTAACGTGGACATAATTCCTGAATGAGGCGCAAACATGAGTCTTTATAATGGTTAACACCAGACACTGTTAGCCAAACTCTACTAATTTATGCTGTAGCAATAATGAGGATTACGACGCTTTTGGGATTTGTAAAAAGATATAAAGACACAGCCTGGCCAATTGTCCTACTTACTATATTTATTGATACAGTATGATGATAAAACTGAGCCTCTTGATGAGTTGATGCCTGCATTTGCGACAAGAATTGTCTATATAGGTCACAGTTGACTTGATTTGATCAAGAATTATTGGTTTGATATTGTTACTTACTACTATAACTAATCTGTTTCAAAAATCACATGATGAATTGCCGATGTGTAAGTGAGTTGTGGCATGTAAAAACTCTGTACCAGTTGTATAGCAGCAGTGCTATTCATCACTGTAAGTAAATCCTTATTAGATCAGCCAAGTCAAAGGCGTTTTTATAGCTTACCACCCGAAGTGAGAGTATAAGTTCACTCCATTCAATGGTACACACAAAAACTGAGTTAACTTTTGTTCTTGGCGCTGAGAAAAAAAATGATCAGTTCTCAAAATTTACATAATCTGCAGCGACATTGCACTTTTCTATAAACAACTGCTCAATCATGAACTGAAGCTTGGAAGACAGAGTACCAAATATCAACAAAGCTATTTCCTTGTTTTGATCAGAGCCGTATAGTTTCACAGAGTTTCGTGGCCAGCGGAAGCATATATGGGAGCTCTATTTTTATATAAGTTATAATGGAGAGGCAGCAACATTAACCAACAAATATAGGCAATATTACTCTCATTGGCAGTTGCTTTAAAGTTGATTGTTATATCATACACCATTTGAAAGAGGACAAAATTTTCTACAAGAAACTACAACTTTTTTGGGAAGAAATAAAACAAATGCTAAAGAGTGAGATGTTGAGAGCGAGGTAAGAATATTCCATTAGATATAATATGTCAATTGGTTTGTTTGAAAACAGCATTGTTGTTTTTGGTTCTTGATGGTTCTTGATGCAGGACTCGGAAACTATACGGCTTTGGCTGCGATAATGTCATATATCGCGGCACAGTCGCGCTTTCTTGACTTCTCTCACGAGAGTTTTTGGGGTGCTGATTTCCTCTCGCCGTACGCGTCCGGTCGTTAA
This sequence comes from Watersipora subatra, assembly GCF_963576615.1. Classification (NCBI taxonomy): domain Eukaryota; kingdom Metazoa; phylum Bryozoa; class Gymnolaemata; order Cheilostomatida; family Watersiporidae; genus Watersipora; species Watersipora subatra. The sequence continues at coordinate 61,109,728 of NC_088709.1, forward strand.
TAAACACTGGAGATTTTGCGCTAAAGCAAGGTCGCTCATTGAAATCGAATTCTAAAGATATGTTATTTACATGATAGCAACTGCGTTCACGTATGGGTATTGGCTTCGGCTTCAATTTATTGTGCTTTTCTACATAGACAACCTCAAAACATTGTAATCTTTATTATCTCGACTATTCACACACAGTTTCGTAATTCCCGTAGCAACAGTACTCCAGCTTCTACAAAACATTGAAAGTTTTTAGTTTTTCCTATCCAGCCCTAGACAGCTGGTAAGTGATAACGCATCGCTAAATTTTACGACTTTTTATAAAGGTTTCGAGTTGTTCGTTTTATAGTGCTTTGTTAAAACCGTGTCACGTTAACATTTTAAAAATACTATCAAGCACCACAACACTAGACAGAAAGCAGGTCGGTTTGTGCCAACAATCCGGACAAATCCGTTTTTTAATTCTTTTTGGCCGAGAACAACTCGAGACCTGAGAGGTTTTTAGTAAAGAATTTTTGTAATAAAAGAGTTCCCACACCTTTCCTTTTTCTGGAAGGGTGTAGTGGGAAACTTTTAGATTAGAACAGGAATCCTTATTACCAGGTTTTTACGTATTTTGAGTTTGCAGATCAATCTTAAATGTAAGGTGACTCTCTAAATGTTTAACTGAAAATGTTCATGACATTAATACAGACTGTTCCTCCGACGTAGTTCTGTGGAATAATAGTCTTTACTCAAAATTTTCATTCGCGATTGGTCACACTGTTAAAGAGAAAAAAAAGTATGCTAGATGAAAACGTTGATTATATTTATCGGTTGGAATTTTTAATAAAAAATAAAGCTGCTCTCCTACTTGCATCAACCTATTCATGTTACTGATTCAAGACAAGACTGCAAAAAATAGTTCATTATGTTAATTACTGTAATGGAAGTCTGTGATGTTTTTCAGTTTGCAAAAGAGGGAATTCCTTGACATTTCAGTCAAGGAGCTTTTTTTTCACCTGTTTATAGATTTGTTTAAGTCAGTTTGGGTAACATATATGGTAAATGAGACAGCTGTGTTACAGCCTTATACGTATTAACTTTGACGTATGTAACCAACTTATACCAATCAAACTCTTGTTCATGTAAGCTAAAAGACTTGTTTATCCATCTTAGAAACGTTTTATATGTAGCTATGAAGATCATTTTTGCTATATATAATATTGTGGTGGATTTTCCACCAAGTAAATAACGTTTTTTATGTTATTATAGGGAGTTGTGCCCTATTTTATCTTTTTCCCGATTAGCCACGCCCTCATGGGCTGGCCTTATGTTCCACTAATTTGCATATCCTATAGTATATAAAGGAAGGCATCAGCCTTATTATTTCGTTCTGAAATACATGTTGTTCCATGAACCATCTCTCTCTTCAGTTTTTCTTATATGGAGAATTACTTGATTTATTGCAAGTATCTCCGCATTTTGCCTCTAAGCGCTGCTCGGTATATCAGGACAAGTCGACCTGTCGACCTCTACTGGCTGTCGACCTTGCTGTAGACTGTCGACCAGGGGCGACTCCTGTCTAGAGACGAGCAATTGTGTTGCCTATAGCGTAAGACGTCTCGTACGCCGCTGTGTGTTGGTGACGCAATCTAATGTTAGGTTGCTCGAGTTGGTGACTTGTTACATGTAGCATAAGACATTTCGTATGCCGCTGCGTGTTGGTAACTCAGCCCAACGCAGTGCTACCCGAAGTTAGTAATTGGTTGTCACCTATAGCGTAAGACGTCTCGTACGCCGCTGCGTGTTGTTGATTCAGTCCAACGCAGTGCTCCCTAAATTAGGGTTTGTTGTTACCTGTAGTGTAATACGTTTTGTACGCCACTACGTGTTGTTGGCTCAATCCAACACACTGGTGGCAGCAGTGGGATGTGACTGCTGTAAAAAAGGACTTCTAAGACGACTTTTGTAACCATGCCAAGCAGCCGACAGACTGCTACCAGACTTGGCTGAGGCAGAGCTACAACAGGTCGACCAGATTGGTCGGATGACAGAGGCTATTACCAGAGCCTTACAAATACCTAGGAGGGAGGCTAGCTTCAAGCCACCGAAATTCGATGGGAGTGAAGACGTGGAACTATTCATCTCCCAGTTCGAAGAGGTTGCAGAAGCTAATGAGTAGAATGAGAAGGCCACTCTCCTCCACCTGCGTGAGACATTGAAAGAGGGGGCCAGAGGTTGCAGTCAAGGAGATTCAGCCGCCTCCATATTCTCGGCCTTACGCACTAAGTACGGACTCTCCCCGAGAGAGGCCAAGAGTAGGCTCCACCTCAAGAGGGAGCCAAAGACTAGCCTCCAAGGGCACGCAACGGAGATGGAGCGTCTAGTGAACATAGCATACGCTGACCTTCCGGACTCCTACCAAGCTAACATGGCCATGGATGTGTTTTCCCTGACTCTAGGGAACACGTACCTCCAACGCCATCTTTTGGCAGTAAAAGCCAAGAGCTTAGAGGAAGCAGTGCAGGCAGGAAATGAGTTCGTGCAAATTCCGCCCACTCTTCCTCGGCCTGGTGCTCGACCCTTAGTAATGACAGTGGAGAATGAGGAGACTACCCATGCTACAGTCGCCCCCATCTACTCGGATCCCCCATCAGCCACTCTGAATGACGTCCTACTGGCCATAAAAGGGCTAACAGATAGACTAAAAGAAGGAAACCGATTGGGGCGGCGAGGAGCTGAGCGAAAGGAACCTAACTGTTGGGGCTGCGGCCAGACAGGGCACTTACAGCGCCGGTGCCCTCAAGCTATCCAAAGACAACCACCTCAAGCCATGAGGTCGGGAAACAGTTCCCATCCACAGCAGTAGGGGGAAGTGCTGACTGTGGATCTACTATACCAATGCAAGACCAGTGGCGACGGCCACGACAGACTAGGCGACACAGGCTCCCCCCTTGGTTGCTACTGGCCCGTTAGCATAACCGGTATCAGCCCTTACCTGAGTGTGCAGGTCTCCCACCCTCAGAAACCATGGAAGAAACATACGTCTGGCCAAAGCCGTCTCGGCCTTCCAAAAAAAGGCCCCCAGAGAATGAGCGAAGCCAGACAAACTCATGGAGATGAATTATGGAAGCCACATAATAGCAGCTATTTCTTGCCAGGTCTCATCGGAGGGCAGCTCGTCCAGTTTCTCATGGACACCGGATGCACGTCTAATCTGTTGAGACGGCATGTTTTTGAGCGCTTACCCAAGAATGTCAAGAGCCGATTAGAGGTTCGAGAAGACTATGGGCAGATGGTACACGGCTGCAATTTCACGGACTGATATCTCTCCCAGTCAGAGTTAGGAGTGTCCAGGTCACTGTATCTCTAGTGGTGTGTGCCCTGAAGGAGGATGCCATCTTGGGCATGCCATTCTTGGTCGACCACCACTATGAGATGAATTTTCAGCAACCCACGTTGGTGTTAAATGGGCAGAAATTGACTTGCACTGACAGAGAGGGTCGACCCTTGACAAGTGGAGTTCAGATAATGCGAGCCACAACGCTTCCTCCTCGAGCCAAGGTCCTAGTTGCTGGGCATCTCACGTCCTCATCCTATCAGCCAGTAGGGCTGATCGAAGGAGTAAGAAGCAGTTATATGGTGGCCGCCAGCCTACATCAACCCGGTAAAAAGGGAAGAGTGGCCATCCGCTGAATGGATCCTACCGACCATCCAGTCAGCGTGACGGCAGGGACAATTGTAGGACGATACACTGGAGTAGGGCCGGACAAAATAGGGGCTCTCTGGACAGCATAGGAGGATGTCGAGACTCCTAAGGAACACCCCCCTTCACCTTCAAGCGTGCCCCCCTCACATGAAGGACTTGCTCCAACAAGCGGCGCAGCATTGCTCGTCCCCTACCGAGCACAGACAAATGGAAGACCTCTTGGTTCGTAATGCGGATGTTTTCAGCCAAGGAAGCGAAGACGTGAGGCCTACCACCCTGGTACAACATTAAATCTCCCTTCTCTCAGAGGCACAGCCCATCCGTCAACCCCCATATCGAGTAGGACATGAGAAAGAAGCCGTGATCGAGCGAGAGGTTTCGGCTCTTGAGAAACAAGGCATGATTGAGCCCGCTCACGGGGCATGGAGCTCTCCGGTGGTCTTGGTGAGGAAGAAGGACGGAGCGTGGCGACTATGTGTGGACTATAGAAAGCTCAATAGTGTCACTCGCCAAGACGCCTACCCCCTTCTCCGGATCGACGAGAGTTTAGATGCCTTGTCCGGCAGCAAGTCTTTTAGTACCCTGGATATGATGAGCGGGTATTGGCAGGTACCTCTCTCTGCTGAGGCCCAGGAACGGTCAGCATTTACAATACGCGGTGGATTATGGAGATGGAAGGTGCTCTCCTTTGGGCTGACCTCCGCTCCGGCCACCTTCCAGCGGCTAAAGGAACGCGTCCTCCAAGGGCTACACTGGAAAACTTTGCTGCTATACTTAGACGACATCATCGTCATGTCGGCAGACTTCTCTAGTCATGTACCTAGGCTGGCAGAGGTGTTGGAACGATTGAGGCAAGCAGGATTAAAATTGAAGCCCTCTAAATGCAGTCTGTTCTAAACCCAACTCAAGTACCTGGGCCACGTAGTCAGCGACACCGGAGTGGCTACCGACCATGAGAAGATTCAGGCCATCAGCAAATGGGCAGCACCACAGGATGTGACTGAATTAAGATCGTACTTGGGTACCACTGGGTACTACCACCGATACGTACCTGACTACGCTTCGATCGCCAAACCTCTCACCCTGTTAACGAGCGAGGGGCTCCTTGGGAGTGGGTAGAAGATGAACAGGAAGCTTTCCTTAAGCTCAAGTGGTCACTGACGCACGCTCCAGTGCTGGCATATCCTGATCCCTCTTTACCCTACGTGTTTGATACTGATGCTAGTAACGTAGGAACCGGAGTTGTGTTATCTCAGGTCCAGCAAGGTAAGGAGCGACCTATAGCCTACTGTAGCAAGACCCTCACCCCCGCCGAACGCAACTACTGCATGACTAGAAGAGAGCTGCTGGCAGTCGTGCTAGCTGTCCGGCATTTCCGGCCATACCTATATGGCAGAGAGTTTACCATCCGGACAGATCATGCCTCCTTGGTTTGGCTGCACCGGAGAAAGGAACCCTCTTGCCAGGTGGCCCGGTGGCTGGAGAGCCTAGCCGAGCACAAGTATCAAATCATCCATCGAAAAGGCGTTAGGCACGGTAACGCCGATGGATTGAGTCGACAACAGTGCATCGACTGCCGGCAGTGTGCTGCCATTGAAAAGCGGGATCGGGGGCCAACTAGGTCACAAGTATGTGACTCTCTAGTACCCCCAGGGACTAATTGGGAAACTACTGTACCAGTGGACCAAGTTTCAGTACAGCCACCGAGAGGTACAGGAGGACCCAGTCCTAGCGCCCACCAGTTGGACGAAGACGAATGGCCTCGACTACCCAGCAGCAGACATACACTAGGGCCCAGTCTCTCGACTTCCACACCAGCCAGCCTAGTTCCAGTATGGCTGCCATGTGATGTGGGGTCACCCAGAGTGCTGGACAACCCCCTCAGAAAGTCCCAAGACCCTCGGTTATGGGCCATCAAGGTGGCAGGTGAGCCAGGACTCGTTGTGGAGACTGACCAAGTTACAGTACGATCAGACTCTAGGGCAGCAAGTTTAGATTCCTCACCGTCAGATGCTCCGAAGGTCCCAGAATTGTTTACAGTAGTACAAACCTCACTAGATGAAGTGCGAGCATTGCAGCAGAGACTCGCTACCGACCTAGGGATAATTTACCAGGCTGTCAGGAACCGGAAAAGAGTCAAAGAGGCAGTATTGCAAGTAGGCAGCTCCGAGTTGCAGCGGTTGGCCCGGATGTTCCATCAGCTCCAGATTGACGAATCTGGTGTATTGACCCTTCATCTCATTCAGAGTGGGCGAGAAAGGGTGGTGGTGGTGTGCTCCCAGACTCTGCGACAGGAGATCCTGTGGAAGGCCCACGAACAAACTCACTGTGGTGTGGAAAGGACCCTGAAGCGCGTCCAGTTGGATTGGTACTGGCCGAACATGACTGGAGATATCACAAGGGCAGTTCTCTCCTGTGAAGTTTGCCAGCGGCCTAAGACGGGAAAGGCTCGGACCTCCGGAAATCGACAACGGTTGTACGCTGGGAGGCCATGGCAACATCTAGCAGTAGAGTTAGTGGGACCCATACCTCAGACATCTCGAGGAAATAGCTGGGTGTTGATACTCACTGACCATTTCACTCAGTGGTCGGATGCCTTAGCTGCCCCTGACGCTACAGCTCCAACGGTGGCCCAGGTCCTGGATGAAAGAGTATTCAGTTACTTCGGTCTGCTCGGTATTATCCATACTGACAAGGGGAGCCAATTCAAGTCCTCTTTGTTTCAAGAGCTATGTGACTTGCGGGGAGTCAATAAATCTAGGACCACTCCGTACCACCCCGAAGGAAATGGTGTGGTTAAAAAAAACAACCGAGTATTGGGCGACTCCCTACGAGCACTTTTACTGGGCAGAGGGCAAGAGGACTGGGATCAACTATTGCCACAGATCATGCGGACGCTGCGAGGGCTACCGCACTCCGCCACCAAGGAAACACCCAATTGTTTGATGTTGGGTCGAGAGCTTCGTCTTCCTGACCAATTGCTACATGGGAATAGGTTGGAGTCATTTACTAGCACGCAAGAGTATGTCCAGACTGTTCACGACCGGTTGATACAAGCTCACACTCTCCTCCGAGATAGACAGAAGGAAATTGTATCAACCGATGTGAGGGAGCCCCTGCTGTTCAATGAGGGTGACCTCGTATGGTTGATAAGCAAGCGGAGAAGAAAAGGCAAAAATCCGAAATTAGCGGCCAAGTATGTGGGGCCCTAACGTGTACTAAGGAGTCACGAAAATCATACATACGAAATAGAAACATATGGACAGCGATCAACTCAGGCCAAAGGAAGATTGAGGCTCTGTCACCCTAGCCCTGTGCAACAAGGTAGAGCCCCAACTGAGGTCGAACCTGCCAGACGTCCCAACATGAGAGGTTATCCCCAGAAACGAGTATCACAGAAAGACGGTAATTCAGATGCTGTTATTTCCGATTCACTTCTGCCTAGTCGATTAATAGATTTACCAATACCACAATCGCCAGGAAGGTTGGAACCACCTCGGCTCCACAACAAAGATTTTTTTGGTCTCTCCGAGTGAACGCAACTCTGACCCGAAGGCTGGCCTCGACACTGGCTGCGAATGGGCAACCGAAGAAACAAGAGCTACGGGGAATGAAGGAGTCCAGGCTAGTACCACTGGGACCGGAAATACCACGAGGCCTCAGCGAGTCAGGAAACTCCCTGCCTATCTCGAAGATTTTACTGTTGGAGGGATTCAATCAGGAGTCTCCTCCTTACGGCAAGGATATTGGGCCAATAAAACGCCGAAATGCCAAGCAGTAGTCTCTTTCTGTAGTCGCATCGCAACCTCGCCACATCACACAACTAATATGGAAGTCACGCAAGAAACTGTAAAGGAGTCGACCCCTATCCCGGGAGTTCTACCGATCATGTCGTCGTCTAAAGCTCTTCTCGAATTGCACCCCTCTCCTTCGAAGATGTTGATGATGGAAGAAAAAGCAACCCCGGAGTCACTGCCCAAATTCAAGTGGTTGTCCAAAGAGACACAAAATCAACTAGACAGATGCAAGGACACTGGACACACGTGTCCTCTATGTCAACCACAGTTATCTACCCCTCGCAGGAGAAAGGTGCACACCGCCCAGCATTTTACACACTTTTTCTGCGAGTGTGGTAGGAATTCAATCTCTCGAGATGGAATAGTCAAGCATCAAGACAGGATGCAAACCCTTGGTGAAGTAAAGTTCCACAGAAAAGGGGTCTATGAGGACAACCGACCCAGTTACGCCGAGTGGGTTCGCTATGTACAGCTGATGGACCTCCCAAAGTTCGAACGACCTCTCCCCTATTACGAAGCACCTAGTTCTGTACGACAGAAGAGAAAAGCCACCTCTAGTTTGCCTCGGGAGACCAGACTTGGACCCAGGAAAGAAACTCCAAGTAAGCAGTCCAGAACTATACCAGGACGCCCTATTCCAGCTCCCAGGAACAGTTTGACCAGTGTAGGGTCAATTCAGGCTCGCCTAGAAGACGTTCGACCCCGCTCCCCCAGCAGACGCACTTTGAGCAGAAGCCACTGACCTCTGGAGAGCCGCCCGTCGGTTAGAGGGGTTAGCCAACCACCTTTCATCTAAGACCCACAGACAATAAACATTACTGTATCTACTCCCCTTGTATTGGTTTATATACTCATATACATATTCTTTATGTTCATTGTTATTATTTCATAGCCGTATCCGTCTATAGGGGCGGCGAGCGTGGTGGATTTGCCACCAAGTAAATAACGTTTTTGTTATATTATTATAGGGAGTTATGCCCTATTTTATCTTTTTCCCGGTTAGCCATGCCCTCAAGGGCTGGCCTTATGTTCCACTAATTTGCATATCCTATCTACTATATAAACGGCAATCGTTGTCTGTCTATCTATCTGTGTATCTGTCCGCTTTATAGAGCGGTCTTTTCTTTTATCGTCGTACGAATTTCGGTCGTACGAAGCGAACTGAATTAATATGTGTAGTAACAGTAAATAAATTATAGAGCGGTCTTTCTTTTTCCATTCGGTCGAACGAAGCCAACCGAGTTAATATGAGTACTAATTATCGTAATTTCGTAATATGGACTATTAGCCGCTACTTTTCTCTGACGATTTGAGCCAAGCGGCTTATATAAAGGTGTGGCGATTCTGTTGTTTTTCTTTCACCGCTCGAGCGCATTAACCGAAATCCCCGGTTAGCACGCTTTTTAAACGGCACATTTTCTGCCGTGTTCGAAAACACCTTTCCTGAGTTCTGCGGCCTATACAAAGGTGTCTATACAGCTATACAAATGTACTATTCATTAAATAAAATAAATTAACGAGTAGTTATTTACATGCAATTAATATTTACTGCCAACGTGTACCGAGAAGGTCACGTAAACGTTTGTTTCTTTGAGCCACTGGAAAAAACGCATTTCTCACCTACTAATTTTCCACATCAAAAAGGTAAGTGTTTCTTATACGACGTTGTATTGTCTATGAATTGCCACATCTCCACTACTTAATAACGTTGGATTTGTCGCTGTTCGTGATAGTGGGTCATGTTCATTTCCTTCAGCAGCCAAGTTACTAATTTTTTCCAGCTACGAGTAGGCCTACTGTAACTTACTATTACAGAACTTTCACGAGTACTCCGAGGGTTGCGATACGCTATTGTCAAAAGAAAGAGAGCAGCTGCCATCGACTTACTGTCACCCTGCATCAGCCATGACCAGCTATACGTCGCCTGCTCAAAAGTAGGCACACACCGAAAACTGCTTCTTCATACGCCCGACAGAAAAACCAAAAATGCTGTCTATCCGCATGTGTTGCGTTGAACTAAGGGAGAGAGAGAGAAAGGGAGAAAGAGAGAGAAAGGGAGAGAGAGAGAGATAGGGAGGGAGAGGGGGGAGAGAGAGAGGGAGAGCAAGGAGAAGAGGGGGGAGAGGGAAAGGGGGAAGAGGGAGGGAGAGAGAGAGGGAAGAGACGGAGAGAGGAAAGAGGGAGAGAAGGGGAAAAGGAGAGATAGGAGGAGAGAAAGAGGGAGGGGGAAGAGGGAGGGAGAGAGAGGGGAGATACGGAGAGAGGGGTAGAGAGAGGAAGAGCGAGGAGGAGAGGGGAGAGAGAGAGGGAGAGAAGGGGGGAGAGAGAGGGAGAGCGAGGAGGAGAGGGGGGAGAGAGAGAGGGAGAGGGGGAAGAGGGAGGGAGAGAGGGGAAAGAGGGAGAGCGAGGAGGAGAGGGGGGGTGAGAAAGAGGGAGAGAGAGAAAGGGGGAAGAGGGAGAGCGAGGAGGAGAGGGGGGAGAGGGGGAAGAGGGAGGGAGAGAGAGAGGGGAGAGACGGAGAGAGGGAGAGAGGGGAAAGAGGGAGAGAAGGGTAGAAGGAGAGAGAGAGGGAGAGAAAGAGGGAAGAGGGAGGGAGAGAGAGGGGAGAGACGGAGAGAGGGGAAAGAGGGAGAGAAGGAGAGAGAGAGAGAGAGAGAGAGAGAGAGAGAGAGAGAGAGAGAGAGAGAGAGCGAGGAGGAGAGGGGGGAGAGAGAGGGAGAGAAAGAGGGAGAAGAGGGAGGGAGAAAGAGAGGGGAGAGAGAGAGGGGAGAGAGGGAGAGGAGAGTGAGGGGAGAGACCGAGAGAGGGGAAAGAGGGAGAGAAGGAGAGAGAGAGGGAGAGCGAGGAGGAGAGAGGGAGAGAGAGAGAGGGGAGAAAGAGGAAAGAGGGAGAGATGGAGAGAGGGAGATGTAACTGCATATTTGCAGTTGTTTTACGGTATGAAAGCCAACTCTCAATAAACCTCATGCTGCCCGTGAATCTGCTCCTGTAGACGGGTAATGCAGCTAGTAGTATATAAAGGAAGGCATCAGCCTTATTATTTCGTTCTGAAATACATGTTGTTCCATGAACCATCTCTCTCTTCAGTTTTTCTGATAAAGAGAATTATTTGATTTATTGCAAGTATCTCCGCATTTTGCCTCTAAGCGCTGCTCGGTATATAAGGACAAGTTGACCTGTCGACCTCTACTGGCTGTCGACCTTGCTGTAGACTGTCGACCTGTCGACCAGGGGTCGCCTCCTGTCTAGAGACGAGCAATTGTGTTGCCTATAGCGTAAGACGTCTTGTACGCCGCTGTGTGTTGGTGACGCAATCTAACGTAAGGTTGCCCGAGTTGGTGACTTGTTACCTGTAGCATATGACATTTCGTATGCCGCTGTGTGTTGGTAACTCCACCCAACGCAGTGCTACCCGAAGTTAGTAATTGCTTGTCACCTGTAGCGTAAGACGTCTCGTACGCCGCTGCGTGTTGGTGATTCAGTCCAACGCAGTGCTCTCTGAATTAGGGATTGTTGTTACCTGTAGTGTAAGACGTTTTGTACGCCGCTACGTGTTGGTGGCTCAATCCAACACAATATTGCGTTAATATTTTGCATACACTGTCAAAATTTAAGTATATGCAAATACAAATTAAAATATATGCTAATAGAGCCACGTAGCACTTGACTTTGATAGCGGCAGCAGATGAAATACCAGCGAGGGACAGGCACTCTCGCAACTATTTGCATCTTTTTCTGGGTGTTTTAACAGCAATAAAGTTATGTCGATTTTAATCTTGAAACATCTCAGCAGGCAGGCCGCCTCAAACATCAAAAACAACAAGTGCTAAAATAACACGTATAATTTCTGATAGAATCAACTAGAAATTCGTGCGGCTTCCACTTTTATGGTCAAGCAATCATGTATTAACTTTTTACTGCTGAAGTAGATGGTAAACACAAATAAATTGAATCCTCCACTTTTCTCTCCTTGTCACAGATTCTGAGTAATGTATATAGTATCATAAACAAAGTTATAGCATGACAATAGCTATTGCCCAATACGCTGATGAGTCATGATCATAAATTTAGAAGCATTGCTCTATTACTAGATTTTTCCTGAATGGATTTTCTGGAAGTTTCTAGAATAATTGTAAAGAGGTATAAATAGCCTGACTGCAGCAGTTCATAAGAATTCAGTTTACAGCGTGCATGTCTACAAGTCCGCAATAAATGATTATATCATACTGTTACAACAATCTTCTGCATATTATTTTATAGACATTATATTACTTATACATAGTTAGCCGCAATATTACACCCGGACGTCTTAACTCTTAGCCTTGTGCAGACATCAGGATACAATCAAATACCAGATATCTCGAACCTGTCACATTGCAATCACCACTTTGTGACACTCCTTCAATATACATTTAGTTGGACCAGCTACTAAAAGTCATATGTAAATAAATTTGGTTTGAATAACATTAGATGTAGTAAAATTTGTAGCTATGGACAGCGATCAACTGACATCCTGTCAGCATATTTCTAAAAACTATACTTTGGGCAGCAGGTATGGCAGCAGAATCAAGGATGTTCGTCATTACCAAGTTGTACCAAATTTGCTTCAGCTAAAGTTGTTAGGCCATCTTTAGTACATACACCTCAACGACTATTATGACAAAGCTAATTAGACAATATTATGAAAAGTTGAGTGTTCCGTTTAACACAGGCTATTTAAACAAATTGGTATTATTCGTTTTTTATTAAAGAGTTATCAAGAATATCAAAAGCTTGTACATGTGTGTGAGTAATAAAACAGACCAGCACTAACACTCTAACACAGCTTAGGTGACTGTTACCAAGGTTACATATTAGTAAATGAGTAAAGTTATCTATAAGTAAACCTTCTCGGTGTCTAGTAAGAGACGTCATTTGTATCTACAGAGTGCTCAAGAACGAAAGAAATGGCTTCAAAGTCTGTAGTGTGTGGGTACTGTATGGAGAAGGATGAACAGCTAGTTGACCCAAGGTCACTTCCTTGTCACCATGTTCACTGCTACCCTTGTCTTGTTGGAGACTTTGAGGCTAATAGGATCGTCAAGTGTGGTACTTGCAAGTAAGTTCTAAAACGTTTGAAACTTTTGCGAAAGTTATACAATTTTTAATGAAATAAGGCTCAAATAAAGAGAAATGCTAAAAAATTGAATGGTTAGTATTAGTGCATTCCTTATCACCTTATTTATTGTTTAGCATTGTCCTGCTTCATTTTTTGCTTAGAGACTCTGGAAGCCAAATTAAAATCAGACAGTTCTTTTAAATCATGTCAAATCTAGTGTTAGTATACAAGGTATAAAAGTATACAATTAAAGATAATTATGCCTAGATGCCGACAAGGAGTTGTTCTCTATAAATTATTCTTGCAGTAATAAGTTATAATGAATACTTACACTTGCATTAGACCTTTTGGTATGATGCAAATTTTAATAAGCGAAATATCCGCTACCAATTTATCTCCACAATTAATCGCTCCAATGATTGTTTCCACAAGAAGCATTTAATGGATACTAGTTTTATAAAAAATGAAATTAACATAGAAAACGTTGAAAATGTTACCAAGCTTTTTAGAGCTACTTTAATTAAGAAAAACAAACAGTCGCAACGCTGTGAATATAAAAGTATTTTAAAAACTATGATCTTTTTTAATTATTTTGTTATGCGTAGTGTAGTACATATAAATTATCATACATACAATTCTGAATTCTCGTCGTTACAGCATCAACATTGGGGAGTTTTATGTTTAGGGAACAGAATGAGGGTCATCTCACAATACATGTAACAAAATATTGATGATAAGTGAGGCTGCTTTAAAAATATATTGCTGCTTTAAGCACTAGGCAAATAATGACTATGCGGCTAATTTTTGTGTTAGCCAATATTAACACTATGAAGTGAATACTGACAAAATGTGTTACTCATCATTAGTAGGCATGTTTTTAAAGTGTATTGTGTTGGTGAATTTTTAGTTGTATGATTGATGGTTTTTTATGGAAAGTATGTTTAAGCCTGAAGTCTGCTTGTGTGACAGGGGAGATAAGTTGTTATCTAACTAGAAGACATACTGAATGAAGTATGATTTGATTGAAAGCTATCATTTATGGTTTTTCTACGCTTTTGATAAACATTAGGGATACCCTATAGAACATTACTACGCTTCAATAGAAACGGACATCTATTGACTAGTCTATATTGTCTCAAATGTATAAATTGGTAATAGAAGTTTATTTTGAAAAGAAAATTAAAAATTCTAAAGGTGAAAAAGAAGTTTTCTCTTCTTTCTTTCTTCTTTCTCTCTTCTTTCTCTCTCCTTTCTCTCTCTCTCTCTCTCTCTCTCTCTCTCTCTCTCTCTCTCTTCTCTCTCTCTCCTTTTCTTCTCTCCTTTCCTTTTCTCCCTTTTCTCTCTCTCTCCTTTCTCCCTCCTTTCCCTCCCTCCTTTCTCTCTCATTTCTCTCTCTCTCTTTTTCTCTCTCATTCCCTCTCCCCTTTCCCTCTCCCTTCTCTCCCTCCTTTTATATGCTTCTTTCTCAATGATTGGCACACACACTGTTTCACTCCCTTCCAAACAATCAGAATTTTTCCACTTTCACAAAAAATAAATTATTCAACTTTTTACCTCCAACAATTTGATAATTGGTGGTATATAAGTTTTTGAAGATTACCTTGCATTAAATTTTATTAGGTTTTATCAAAATTTTTTAGTAGGTTTTATCAAAAACCTTTTTGGTAAAACATATATGTGTTTTTTATCATTCACAAATGTTTTTAATGTTTGAAATGATCCGACGGGTTTCAAGATTAATATTGACAAGACTTGATTGTGATTAACCCTAAAGAAAACTTGCTGAAAAGATGTCACTAGTTACCCAGCTGCCTGTATCGCCTGTTATTGATATCAGCTATTGTGTACAAGTCGTGGCATTATAAGTCTTTTCTCTCTATGCTGGCAAATTTTTTTGCTGAAGTGCAACTATAGATGTTATAATTGCACGTTGACTTAAATTGAATTGTTCAATCATGATCAAGTTTGGTCAATTTTACCATTGAAAAGTTTTGCAGTCAAATCACCTTAAATAAAAAGCGCAATTGCAAAGAAAAGAAAAATATCATTACTTTCCGATAAAATTTACTCAAATCTTGTTTAAGTTACTTTTTAATATGGTAATATTACTAAGAAAATACATCAGCTTGGCTTTTGGTTTTGGGATTATATTTGAAATCTTGTTGTCATCACCATTTGCTAATACTGAATTGTTATTTTTAGAGCTGTGTTTGATGTGACTTTATCAAGATTACTGTCTGCGACAAAGGGAGAAAACAACTTACAACTTTGTGACACTTGTGTAGACAATAAAACAGATAAAGATCTAGCAGTGGGCTACTGTACCAGCTGCAATAGGAAGATGTGTACTAAACACTTAGAGGTTAGTTTCAATATAATAAGTTAATATATCGTAAGTCCAACTACTTATTTAACTCTTGCTGTTCAATGAGGTATTCCTAATATACTCTTTATGTTCTTATTCTTTGTTTTAGCTGCACGCTCAGTTCTACCCTCTACATGAAGATGTCCTTGACATTAAGGAATATCACAACAAGGCTAAGATGTTGATAGAACACACTTGTGCTACACATCAGAATAAACCAATCTCAATGGGGTGCTCAACCTGCTATCAAGTACTGTGTGTGGCATGTATAGATGGTACAAAAGATTGTATCGATGGTACGTACCATTGCATGGGTTTTCACACCAACTTTGATAAACACTTATTGGTAAGCAAAAAGACACTAATATTTGTACTTTTCATCTATTGTTGGAGAGGTATGTGTATAATTTTAAATTTGTAAGATTAACAGTGATTATGTTTCAATCAATGCTACTTCTTCCCACAAAAAACTTGAGGCCGTCTAATTAATAGTGAATCACATTGACTTAGTTTGAGTGAGATTGAATAATTATATGAATTATCGTGATCCTTAAGGAATTACTTCATGATTTACTTTAATGAAGAATTGCACTACGAAAAGGCATTACTTGTATCAAATAATGTTATGGGCTGCTGCAGTAATCTGTGAATAACTCTATGAAAAGTATTATTAATACACTATTACTAAATGAGCTCGCATGATTGGTGACACATCTTTATGCGATAGTCGCGCAACAGTTTTTCGTGGTTGCTAATAAAAATTATAATGAAATTGAATGCTTTTCTTAAGCAATTTGATAAGACTTTGAATGATCCATGATTTTAAAATATAACCTTAAATGTATTTTTATCTTTTTTAATTTTATAAAACAAATCACCTTTTACTCAGCAGTTCATTTTATGAAATTATTTGTTTTTACTAAATTTTTGATAAGTTTTTGAGATGCTGAGGTATATTCTTTACAGAGTAATTTTAACTTCAAACTTGTCTCATTCGGTATCAAAATGTTCACCATTGGAATCAAAGGGATTCCAATCTACAGTGTTTTTATAATTGCTGCGATTAATTGTTCGATTTTTAGTTTTAAGAGCTTTTAATCGCATTTCCACATATTTTGCACCTACAACACAGCAGAGTAAGACATCGTGAATCTTTTGATACCAAATAACTGTAATGCGAATTTTGTTGCATATCAACCTTTAATGAATAATCACCTTATGAAAAAGCATTACTTGTATCAAAAGATTTTATGGGCTGCTTCGGTAAACAGTGAATCACTCTATGAAAGGTACTATTTATACATTATCATTAACTGAGGTCGCATGATTAGTAACAAATTTCTATGTGATAGTCACGCAGCAGTTTATCATGGCTACTAATAAAAAATTTCATGAAATTGATTGTTGCGAGTAATTAAGGTGTACTTAGTGTTATATGATTGATGACTTTGAAATATCACCTTATATATACTTATCGTTCAGTATTTAGTTGATCAGTAATTTTTTTAAAACATGTTTTTTTCACTAAACCTTTGAATAATATTTTGAGATGTTGAGTTGAAATCTTTACAGAGCTATTGTAACAGCAAAATTTACAAATTTGATGATTTTACCATTACCAACTCATCTATCACAGGTTCTGCACATGTCATCATCAACCTTAATACATTGGTGAACTTGCTAAAAGATAAAAGAGGTGAAGTAAAAGCTGAAGCTTGGGTTAAGGAAGGGGAGTTATCCACTCTTCTCAAGCACAGTATCAAAATACTCTCAGACTACGAATCAAAGACCAAGGAACTTGTTGATCAGCTGCACAGAAGTAAAAATAAACAGGTAGATGAACTAGGGATGACCAGGTAGATGTTTTCATGTTTTTAGTATTCACAAGACAAATATAAAGTAATTCACAAAAAATGCTGAATTTTTTTCTAATCATGAGTGACTCTTGGAATATGTATATGTAGTATATATATAGATATGTTGATACCTAATATATATGCACATTCCTACAAGCATAGTAATTACAGCTTAAATATGATTAAAAACTTTTAAGGTTAAAACTTGTAATATTTATGGCTATGTATTTGCGCTTGTTTACATTTGCAATTTTTTAATAGCAGCTGTTCAGTAAAGCATTACATAAATAATAATTGTTTCTCTCACTGTTAAAATTGTGGGTATTCCAATTAGTTTTGTGATGCTCATGTTGGACTTGTTTGGAATAAGTACGGTAATTTTACTTCATAGCTATTCATTATTATTAAGGTGAAAATAATCACTTTGTGCAGATCGATGCGTATTTTAAAGCTGTAACGATATATTCTTTGAAATTTGGTACAGCAAACAAACTCAAGGCAGTAATTCAGTGATCAGCAAATATTATCAGCCACAGCTAAACATGTATCATGTTGGTTGCTAAATAACCAAACAACTCAACATGTTATTTCAATTGATGTTCTGTCAGCTTTTTCTTGACACTGTACAATTGCCATATGATTTAAGCCAGGGAGTCGTGGTGAACAGCCGCTGGGCTTTTAAAATACAAATAATTATGTATCTTAGGTATGTCATTTTGTGTTTTTATTCTTTTTAACCACCAGTTTAGCGTTTTCTAAATGTTTGTAAAAGCTTGTGAGAAGACTCATTGAAAGAAGAACTGTGGTTTCTCAAAATGTTTCAATATTAAAGGAATTAGCAACCAACAAAATATCTGCTTGTACATACTTGCAACACTTGCTAACTCTAATGGGAAATGATATCTTACATGTATATGGCCACTTCAACACCACAAACACAGATGTACATGTACAGTAGCATATGCATTATTCTTTTCAATATACATACTCTATATTTTTTATAGTTATTAGAACTACGTAGAATGTACAATGAACTAGAGAGGGAGCTAGTAGACAGCAGGAGGACCTCAAAGGAACAGTTAGTAGAATTCATAGAGAGGGATATAGGAGTTAGGATGACAGAGATGAACACTCTACTTCTGCTACAAGATGCTAAGTTCAAGGAGTCACATCAGGTAGGTACATGTTTCCATTTCAGTGTTTCATAAAGTGAATATTCTTTATAACTAGTTTTGTGTCCCATGTGATTGAATCAAAATTCTAATTGTATCGCAACCTTTGGTAAGATATATCAATGCAAATGAAAATAAATTATTTAAAAAATTTAAATACAAAATCTAAATTAAGAGAAATTCGAAGAACCTCTAAGCTTGTGAAGCTCTTCTCCAATCACATCGAGGTTAGTCAAATTTAGATATTTTATTGGCAATAATCCCACATTAAACATAAATGTTATTTATTTTTTCTCTTGCAAAAAATCATAAGAGTGGTTGTGGCTATTCATAATGTCCCTATACAGTTTAGCACTAGGTCATTAATTCCAGAAGTTAATTGTAACTATCAGAATGTTTCTCACATCCAATTATAGTGCTGTAAGGTTTCAATGTTTTTTTTACTAAAGTAGTTAGAACTTTCAGTTATGTCTGGTAAGAGTATTAAAATTTTGATTATTTCATCAGACAAGCATAGTTTATATTTGACGGGCTGGTTCAGCAGCGCACAGTATTATATATAGTAACTACATTGCACATTCTATAGTAACAACATGGATTGTATTGAATAGGTTGATATAGTAAACAGCTTCACAGTGACTTACAATGAGATCAGGAGATTTATAGATGAAGATCTACCTTCCTTGACATTGACCAATCAGAAGACACTTTCTGCCAAAGGTACGTTAAGCATTTTAATCTATTTCTTATGCTGCAGATTAGAATGAGCCTTAAGGCTTATTCAATAGTTTTAGTAGAAAAATGTCATGAAAACCTTCAGAAATCCAGTTCAATATGTGAGTCAAACTGGTTCAAATTTTTAGTCTCGGTTTTCCGCACCAAAATGATAGCATAATATTTACTGTTAGCCTAGCTGTTCTCTTTTTTGTTGCTTTTAGCTATAGTGCAGGAAACAGAGTTGCAGATAGTTGATGATGCCGCGATATCTACTAACCTTCTCCTTCCACCGACATCTCTCAAACTCAAAAATTTAGTACCTGTGCCATCAGCATACTACGCAGTGGCTGATAGTGACGAATTCACATATGCTGGTGGGGCATGGTCAACTTTATATAAAATAGATGAGTCAGTCAACTCAGTAACTTTACTCACATCACTAGAGGGAAGTTACATAGATGGACTGTGTTTGTATAATGAGAGACTGTATGTTCTAGTTGATCCATATAAAGTTATAGTAACTGATCTGAATGGTAAACTAATCACTAGCTGGGATCACTCTGATTCTACGAGTACACATGTCAACAAGCTGGTTGTAACTGGAGATAAAATAGTAGTCCCTGATAGGTCTAACAAATGTCTGACAGTCTATTCACTAGATGGACATATTATTAAACAAATCCCTTGTGTACAAGATGGGGTATGGAGAACAATAGGCTTGTGTGCTCCTGACCAGGAATCTGTTGTTGTATCTTCTTGTGAAACATCAACAGTGTTTAGAGTGAATATAGAGACAGGAGAGACAATCTGGACTTATACAAAGGTGGATGAGCCAGGTGGATTAGCTTGCTGTAAAGGGGAGTACATACTAATGACACCCCTGCACACAATACAGACAGAAATACACATACTTGATGCTAATACAGGTAATTGTTGATAAATTATTGTATTTGTATTTGATCAATTATTTCACAATTGAAACTTTAACAAGTAAATTTAAAGGTTGACTTGCAACCAAATTCACATTACAGTTATTTAGTATCAAAAAATTCACCATATCTTACTCTGTTGTGTTGTAGGTGCAAAATGTGTGGGAATGTGAGTACAAGCTCTTAAAAGCTGAAAAATGAACAGTTAATCGCAGCCACACAAAACCGCCGTAGTTTGAATTCTCTTTCTAAAAACGCTCAAATGTGACTTAGTTGTAGGAGATGGCTTCTGTTTACACTTTCAAACAACCTCATTCGTCAAAATAATTTCACAAATATACTTCACGTATTCAATAAAACCATGTCTATTGTTTTTACGCGTCTATTTTATCGGCATTGTAATGATGTCACCTTTAGCACTGATATCTTATAGCTTGCCGTAAAATTTCGTTCAACTTTTTAACCTTAGGTCGAAAGAGTACATATCATTGTCTGATAATCATGACGAGCCTGTTGGCCACTTGCGATAATCGTAAAGTGCGGCAGAAATTGTTTGCGAAGTATTTGGTTACATGATCAGATTATGACTAGATGATTAGACCAAGCTGAAACAAAACTGTAAAGTAGCGAGCATTTATATTTGATAGTAGGTCTTTGGTAAAACCAGAAGGGTTTGTCATAAACTAGTGCTACGATAAGTTTTATATTGAGCTTTTTATTGGCCTTTCAATTCACCTGAGAACATCATGTGACAAGAAAATAACCAACTGTAATGACGTCAGTTAAATAAACAGATTCCAATCTACAGCGGCTCTTCGTTTTTGAGCTTTTAAGAGGTTGTAATCACATTTCCACATATTTGGCACCTACAACACAACAGAGTAAGACATGGTGAATCTTTTCATATCAAATAACGATAATGTGAATTTTGTTGCAAGTCAACCTTTAACAACTAAACACCTGGCCAGACATTTAGTTGTGCTGCCAAAATAGATGACTATGGTATATTTAAACCCACAAGTCTCATGTGCATCACATTGCCATCATTCACCGTATTATTCATGGAGTAAGCTCTATGACTGCATGAACAGTAATCAATCAGAAGTTTACTATGGTCAAGTTTAACATTGACAAAAAAGAAAAGTAATCACACCACTTTCATGTTTTGCTACTTTTTGTTCTTTTTATAGATTTTCTATTAAAATGTGGGAATACTATTTACTGGAGTACGAAAGTGTCTTCTATGTTTCTTTATAGGCAAGCATTTGGGTAGGCTCATTGATTCAAAAGAGAGGAGTTCTTCAAAAGTTTATGACATATGTATATCAGGAGGTACTCTGATAATACCGAGACGTGATGAGGAAACAGTACTCTACTATAAGTTAATGTAGAACTTATGAAATGATTACATGCGGGGCTTATAAAATGAGCAAGCATTGGATACAGTAGAGAGCAGTTTCCGTATTTACAAATTCTTTCCTCTTTTGAATGTATTTGCTTAACAATTGACTTCCTCACACAACAATATGGGTTGTATGACTTTTTCATGGTGTCTTCAATATTTTACATGAGGTGAAAAGATAAAATATTGGTGTATTACCATGGTTTTTAAGTTACATAAACAAGGTGTGTTAGTATGATATCATACCTTAAACAGGAAAGAATAACACTTGTACTTATACCGTTACACCTTGGAGATACACGATCATTATCGGCCCTCGATAGGAAAACGACCTTCACAATTTGAACTTTACTATATTTTGCTTAGAGCTCCTGCTTTCTGTATTCTTAATATGAATCGATATAGAATCTCCTCACATATACAATTGAATTCAATAAATTAAACCAATATTGATAGTACTTAACATCCTATAGCACAAAATATCACAACTATAAACTCTGTAGACTACGAATTTGTGTAATGCAGTTTCTATTATTCTAAAAGTGCATGTCAAAGATAATGTACTATTTATACACTTTTTGGTAACGTTGCTTCTTAGATCGGTTAAACATGTATACAACGCGTGCGCAACACACATACAATGCACAAACCCTGTGGATACAACGAGCATACACTATCATCACAACGCATATAGTACAACTGTCAATAGAAAATAAATAAAATAATTTGTGTAATGTTTTAGACCAGTTTTATTAACAGACTATAAATAGGATATTGAATAATAATGTAATACTATTACAACAATTATTATTACACAGTAATCTTATTAATAATATTTATAATTTATAAAGCGCATGCGTTGTATGCGCGTTGTACCGACCTAAGATGTACCAGTACCTACTTTTCCTCATGTGGCTGTCCAGATTTTTAGCGATTTGGAGTTGAGTCTAGTTGGTTGCCTGGTTGGTTGCACCAGCATGATTGTTATTGACCCTGACACAAAACTGACCTTGACAGTTTGAATTTTGCCATACTTTCTTACAGCTCGTGCTTTTTGTATTTTCAATATGGTTGGATGTAAAATCACAAAATATTTTCAGTTTAACTCAATAATTTGTACCAATTATAATAGCACTTAAAGTCCAAAAGCACAAAATATCATGACTATAAAATCTGTTAAAAACGTATTCTGTGTTTCGCAGATTTCATTACTCAAAAAGTCCATGTCAAAGATAGCTATCTATATTCTCTTTCTCCTGAGACTGTCCAGATTTTTTTAGCACTTTGGAGTTGAGTCGACTTGGTTGCCTAGTCTAGCATTGAGTTGTGATGACAACGCTGACATTCATTTCATTAGCAAAATGTAGGTGAATCTGATTGTAGTTGTAACATTGATGTTGGTTAGTGTGTGTATGCGTGTGTTGGTGCATGTGTAAGTGATGGTGTGTGGATGTGCATGTGTTGTTGTCAATGTGTGTGCTTGTGTTGGTATGCATACACCTGTGTGGGTGCTTATACGCGCATGTACGCTGGTGCACGTTAGTGCCTGTGTGTTAGTGTGCATATGTGCATATATATTGGTGTGTGTGCGTGCTGGTGGGTGGGGGTGTGTGTGTGTAAAACCTTAAAATATTACGCACTCTATTCAATTTGTTGGTGCTGAAACAAAAAAACAATCCATACATAGATACTACCTTAAAACACACTTATGATACATGGACTCACTATAACATGGTAAAACATTAGTATCGATAAAGATGTGAATTTTTGCCCAGGAGTATGTGAGGGTGTTTACAGCGTGTGTCGGTGTGACTACTCATGCATTGTATAATCATAAGCTACATTTAGTTATGTTGTTGCTCACTTTGACAGCTATTTCAGATTAAATGTTGAATATCAATTGATTGTTGCTAAGCCTTTTGTCATATTACCAATTGCCAGACATCTGATCATAAGTGCGTTTTAAAGCCGTAGCTGCGCATGAATTCTTTTTTCTTATTCACAACAGAATGCTTAATCAGATTTTCTATTGCTAATCATAGCCTATTCTACAAGTATTTTTTGTTTTAACTATGTTGCTGCTCACTCTGACATTAGCTATTTATGATTAAATATTGAATATCAAATGATTATTGCCAAGCAAATTTGTCATATTATCAATTGCCAGACATCTGAGAGTTTACAAATAGAAACAAAGAGCTTTTCAATTTGTGTGGAGACTGGAAATATCAAAAAGTGCAGCAAATCTTGCAAAAATTGCAGAACGTAACAACAACACCATTAACTTCTCAAACTTCTCTTAGACAGAATGATAAAGTGCAGCTACAGACCTGTTTGACTTTAAAAAGAATGAGTACATGGCAGTTGTAGACTACTAGACTACTTGTGTAAAATTCACACGTCTAACAAACATGACAATTATAAGGGTCATGAATAACACTGGGAATCACACATTCAAGGAACACCAGGTACCAGAAACAGTCATATCAAATAATGTACCTTGTTGATGATAATATTCAGATATTGGAACACTTGTACAATTGTGGCAATGCTTAAGAGCTGCATAAGCTCAACAAAAGGGTTAACATTTGCTTTTGTGATTTACAAAAACTTAGCCCACTTACTCAAAATCTACCCAGCAGATCTCATTCAGCCGATACAAACAACAAACATTTGAGCATTTTGTAAAAACACTCAATGATTATTTTTTACCTAGTCTAACAATAGCCACCAGAAGACATACACTCAATAAGCGTAATAGCAGCTTTAAAATTGACATCAGTATATCCAGAAGGTACGCTGATCTACTCGCATAGCACATCCTTTCAGGCTGCCCATTGACCTCAGTGTCAGGGTTTTGCTCAGCTAACTGTCAAAATTTGGAACATGATTGCTATGTTAGTTTTAATATATACATGTATATTCCTCAAAGTATGTCGTGTAGGTATATGTCGGCTTTTCACCTATAATAGATCTTAAATTCTTGAAGCAAACATTCCGTATGGAAGAGGATTCAATCTCGGACCAAGCCATTCACAAGTCTTACACCTAGACCACTGGACTGTAGAAGTCGAATTGCTAGCTTGCAAATATAAGGTATTATAACAGAGCATACCTAACTGCTTTACGTATGACGTGAATCATAGCATAGCGTCATGAGAAGCTGTTCGCTCACATTATTAAACTGCCTAATAGCAAAACTCTCCTCCCTACTTCTCATTGTTTATAAGACAAAAAACTTTTCTCATGATATATACAGTCATACATCAACTTACGAGCTTAATGCTTTCAGAGACTGAGCTCGTATGTCAATTTACTCGCATGTTGGTGCAATTTATTTATATATAGAACAATTAAATATATATTGATTGGTTTCCATACTCTAAAAAAGCAAATAAAACACTCAAAACAAGATATTGTAACAGAAAGAACATGTTGGTTATTGTCCTTACGTACTACATGCTTTCAAAAAGCAACAAATAAAAATAATGCAAGGAAATATGATTAATTAAAATGTAAAATTAAATACATACAATAGCAGTTAACACTCGCATTTGCCAGGGAGGGAGATATAAGTTATCCTTCGTTACAACATTTGACTTTGATAAATTTGGATTTTATCAAAGTGTTAAAAGGCAAACTTAGAAGCAAACCTCAAAGCAAACTTTCATTTTTAACCAAACGTACTTAAAATATCTTCGGCGTTCATAGTTTGAAGTTTCTCGCTGGGTAGCGAAAAATTTTTCCTTTTTTTTTCGCTTTCACGACTATCCGGCCGTTTTAAGATAAACCTATCTAAGGACGTTTGCCTGTGTCGCCCTTGCAACATGTTGCAAATAAGACGAACACAGGTGTCGTCACAAATGGTCAATGCACGACCACTCGCCGTCTTGTCCGAATGTCTATTAAACAGTTTGGATAGATAGCGCCGGCTTTTTCACATAGCATCGTTTCAGTTACGCTGTCACCGGCCAATTGTTTGTCCAATGCCATCAGCAGTTGTAAAGATCGCTGCACCATTTAGAAACTATGGTTAGTCCTTTTGCAAACTAAATACCCTGAATATAATCCTTCTGTTTGATAATTATGAATGTATTTCCGTCATATTGCCGAGCTAGCTCAATCACGCATACACATTTCGCATATTTTTCAATATTTTTTCCGTTTAATATCAATTGTTATCATTTGCTTTTTCTTTGTATTATCTTTCATTTTACTGGCAAACTTTTGGTCTATGCACAGTACGTTTAATTCACATAATTCTGCACAGAAAATCGTGCACAAAAAGCTCGGTACAAAAGTATAACCTGAGCAGTTAAAAAATACAGAGTGATGCTGTTCTCATAAAACACCTCCGGCATACTTGGCAACTGACTCAAGTGCTTGTATCTCACACATGGCTCGTATGTTAGTGCTAAAACATGCTTGAAAGCTGGCTCATATCTCAAGTTTCTCGTACGTTGGAGCACTCGTAAGTTGAATTATCAGTGTAGTTTGAAAGTTAGAATGGCAAATGTTGTAATATGTTAAATACAAATCAATTTCTGTCCAAATACTCTTCTAGTACACAGGCAACGCCGGGTGGCACAGCTAGTCTAAGATAAACTTGATTTTCCTTTGTTTATGGTAAACTTAGCAATAGTACTTAATAAAATTATAGTTTACGTGTACTTTGCTTTCTATTTTGAACAAATGCAAAATTTGCTAGTGCTTGTGAAAATAGGCCCAAGCAGCTGTGGTTGTCACAGATTCAATACTTTTTCCATTCTTCTTTGTGTCTACTAAACTAACAGTTATAATACTTATTATAAATTTTCTAGTAATTTGGCAAACTGATATTATGTCAGAACAAACAAATGAACATTCAACCCAAAAATATCAGTGTAATATTATAGCTTTAGTTTAGGTTAGTTAATGCCTAGAGGTAGTCAAGTAAGTAGAGGTAATTCATATGAGGTTAGATGAAATGATTATGCTAAATTTTTTAATTAAATTTTAGCAAAAAAAGCATCAATGCAGTTAATATAACAATAATAAATCCAGTTTTCATCCTAATTTATGAGGTGGTTTTAAATTTGTCCAAAAATCCTAATTTGTAAAAGCCGTATGCTTTTCCATATGTTCGAAAATGCAGCAGTGTTATCTTCATTATGCTAATTAAACTTCTCAGATGGTGTTTACCTTGTTTAAAAGCTACATCTTAATCAACAAACAAAACATTTTTAGTCAAGCCCTAGCTTCATAACTAACATTTTTAATTGTAACAAACAGTTTTTAACAAACTTTACTTTATCAAAAACCTTATTGAAGAGCTTTGCAATCTTTGGAGCAAATGCAAATTAGAAATGAATGGTCAGAGAATAAAAAAAGCCTTCAAAAAAATATTCACTTTTATGTCCTTGCATGCTTCACTCATATCTCTAATTGAACTATCAAAAGCATTAAAACCATGCAATTACAATTCATGTCCAACCACAACAAATGTTCCAATATATTTAATATCTCGTGATTGACAAAACAAAACAAGTCACTGGGTTAAAATTTCTGTCACCAATGAAAAAGACTAAGTGTATGGTTTGAAAAAGTGCTTAGAATTTTTTCAACATCCTAAGAGAGTGTCAATTAAAATTTTTATATAAGTACTCAAGTAGTCATGTGAAAGACATCTTTTCAACGTTTTGCTTCATTATACCCAATTAACGTATCTTGCCTGGTTTTTCAACTACACAATCATAGCAAAAAATTGTGCAAGTCTTAATTTCAACACTGAGTTGTTAAAAATAGAATGATTCACTACATCTATTCCAAAATTTCACAAAAATTCAGTTTTGCTCCAAGTCAGAATTTTTTAATTAACTCAAGGCTTACTTAGCCTAAGGAAAACAATGAAAATTCAAAGTATTTAGTACGGTAACTAAGTTCGCTGTCAAATTTCTTACCAGCCCCCAAGCAAGACACCTATAACAAAATATAGAAAAATATTTATTACATACTATATGCATGCTAAGTTATCATCTATATGTGTTTTTTAGTGAGATTCAGTTAACTGTTGCGTAAGTTACCCCATGAAACCAATAAAACTTTTTAGCATGCCAGTGAATTTGGTTATAATTGTCTACAGGCTTTTCAATGTCTTAAAATTTAAGGTCATAATATCTACTGTCAATAGGACCACTCTATTTATTTATTGCTTGCAATCATGCATCTCGATAAAACCAAAAGCTATTGTATCTCATGTCAAATTGCAAAAGGTATGTGCTTAGAACTTGACTACTTCACATACACCCCAATTGCATGACCTATGAGTAAAAAAGATTAATGCAATCTGAGTGTAACTGCAATTATTTATTATTTTATTGTGTTGCTGTATCAGTAAAAATACAAGTTGAAAAAAGTGTTTCAAACAAAGTAAATTTGTAGTGGGATGTATTTGGTAGTGATAAACTGAATTTTGATTTAGCAGCCTGCAAAATAATCTCAATCAATAAGATATTTAGGTTTGATTGCGAATATCTTAGCAGTAGGTTTGCTTTTAGATATTCAGTTAAGATTTTCTGGCACATTGGAGTTGTGACCACTTGCGTTCGTTATTGAACAATTTGGATAGGGGAAAACCAAGAACATATTTGCGTGTAGTTTTTATGCGTGTTCTAAGTAAATACTACCTCTCAGGAATGTTATGAGTAGTTGAGTCATTGTTACATGTATTATTATGACTCATCAGTACAGAGTAAGCAGATGAGCTAGAAAGTCGCCTTTCTGGTAAAAGCTCCATATTATACAAATTGTACATAAATTAGTGCGAAAAGGTTCTGTTAATTTTTTGAACTACATATGTAAAACTTTCATGTCATGAAAACCAAAGTCCACATTCTAAAATGCTGTTAATTCCTCCACTTCAAGCAGCAGTTTAGTAGTTCAATATTTACAACAGAATGTTAAAGAGATCATCTGAATTTATATTACTCTTGTACATCAAACATACACTGCTTATATGGCTATCATAGTGAGTGGACAACTCAACTACTATAAAAAACCTCCTGATGGTCAGGTTCTCATGAGAGTTTGCCAAATTTCCAGGGAGATTTATGCAGAGTTTAAGCTCGGTAAAAAAAAACTTTTCCTAACGAATCTCTATGTTGTTCAACCTTTGCTTTTTTATTTGAGGAGTTATTTATCGCCAATGTTAATGAATAGTTTAACCAAATTGGAATTTCATACTAAAATAAAATTCAAACAAAGTTCTTAAAAACATGCACAAACATATGGTAATGTGTGTAATAATACACATGTACATACACTGTTAATATGTCATATGACTTACTTTTATGCGTAAGTTATAAAATTTTGCGCTGAATGCATTGATTTGACAGAAGTGTACAATGATTAATCAAAATAAAATAGTTCATTTGCTAATCAAAACTGCAGCCAAAATGACCATTTAATATTCATATTTCGTCTAATTTGCTCTTGCCAAACCTAATAAAGTTACTTTACAGTTTTTAATTTTAAGAAAAAATGTTATGATAGGAGTTGTCAGTGAAATCATGAGCATTGAAATGAACACAAACTGCTCAAACTACTTCTAGCCATAATTCTACAGTTGATGTCTTATTTTGTATTCCGAACATGTTCCTGTCTGCACTTCATACAGCTGTTAGTAGATGTTTCACTTTTGTTACTACTAGTGCATAAGTTTTGTAAGTAGTAGTCACACCATAGCTAGAGGCTTACCCAGTGGCATCTATATAGCTTTCAGTCAAAGTTCCAGCAATTAAAAGCATGTTCTCAAACTAGTGAACCAAAATCTAGACAAGTTTAGTTTAAGCTCAATAAATTGTGTTATCATTACTATACAGTCCTGTGGTGGTAACTGTTGTACAATTTCTTTTAATTTCATGGTTTAGTTAGTCTAGCATCACAGTTGTGGTAAGTCAAGAGGAAGTCATTTTTAATATTGAAAATTAACTTGTCAGTAGAAATAGCAATTCAAAACTAGGCACTATTGTGTCACCATCTGTAGACGGATTTTGTGAAATAGCATAAATTAATCCCTTTTTAAAATATATATGCAAATTATTACTTTTTTGCAGTAGCTATACAACAAGATAAAAGCCTATTTTACTGCACTATTAGGTCTGATCCAAACAAAGTTTCAAATCAGAACGTTTAAAAGGTTTTCAAGGATTTCAATGGTGAAAGCTAACTCATTGAATAAAACATAGTTCATCAAATTATGTTGCAAGTGTATTCATTTAAAAATGAAAACAAGTATGACAGATCTGAATAAATTATATTCTAAAATCTATTAAAAAGGTTCGTAGTGTGTAAGGTTGCCTTGTAAGAAACAAAAGTGTCAGGCATCGAGTAACCATTCACTAAATTCTAACAAGTATGGAAAGCATCCTGAATAGACCATGAAAAGTGAGAGTAGGCTATTACTCATGGTAGTAAAAATGCATAACAGTGTATATGTTATGTCTTTTATAATGTTTCTTATAGACTCATATCTTTTTTCAGGTGCCAATTTGTGTAAAAGATAAAAAGACAGCATCGGCTGCACTTGTAAATAAGTTTAGCAAATTTTTTTGGCCAATCCACTCTACAAAAAATTGAAGGTGAAGACTTTTACAAAGCTATCAATATAAATATAGTTACGGGCTTTTGGGTTTGCAGTGTACATTGCTTTGTCTTTGACTTCTTTCTAAGCTGTTCTTGGTATATTGATGTAAGTACTAATTTGTAGGTGGCTACTAGCTTTATTTGTATTACTCTTTGCTACAGAAAACCTTAAGTTTAGTTTGATCTTTTACTTTGTTTATTATAGTGAATTATCTTTGCTATACCACTTGCTTTTGTTATTGAACAATTTGGATATGAGATAACCAAGAACATATTTGCGTGTAGTTTTTATGTGTGTTCTAAATAAGTACTACCTGTTATGAGTAGTTGAGTCATTGTTACATGTATTATTATGACTCATCAGTACAAAGAAAGCAGCTGAGCTAGACAGCCACCTTTCTGGGGAAGCTCCAAATTAAACAAATTGTACATAAAGTAGTGCGACAAAGTTCTGTCAATTTTTTGAACTCTGAACTTGAATTTTTTGCTTTGTCACGACAGAGTGCCTAATATGATTTTCTATTACTTATCATAGCCTATTCTACACCATATCTTGGCGTTCTCACCACTTGCTTTCTATTTTGAACAACTGGGATAGCAAACATTCATGAACATACTTGTGCGTGTTTTTGTATGTGTTGTAAGTATGCGTAACCTTGCAGGAATGTTATTGGTAGTTCAATTAGCGTTACATGTATTATTATGACTCCTCAGTACCAAGTTAGCAGCCGAGCTTAGCAGTTTCCTTCCTGGTAAAAACTTAAATTATGAAACTTCTACCTAAATTAGCACGTCAAAGTCTGGTCAATTTTTCAAATACATAATGTAAACTTTGTATGTCATGACGACCAAAGTTTATGTTTGCTGAATGGTGTTAATTCATTTTACTTAGAGTGAATTGATGAGCACTAAAAGCAGCAGTTTAGTGGTTCAATGTTTGCAACAGCATGTTAAAGAGCCCATCTGAACTCATATTACTCTTATGAATCATCTATGCATTACATATGTTGCTATCTTAGTGAGTAGACAACTCCACTACCATGCAAAAGATTCTGCTAATCACGTGTTTCATGAGAGTTTTTCTAAACCTCCAGAAACACCTGACAGTCATGCAAAGTATAAGCTTAGAAAGAAAAGTGTTGACGACAAATCTCTTTATTGTCCAACGTATGTTTTCGTTTTAAGGGTTATTAAGTACCAATGTTAATGAGTGGCTTAATCAATTTTAAACTTCATACCAGTATAAAATTCCAGAAAAAAGGTTTGAGAACATGCACTAGTACCATGTTAATGTGTTTAGTGATATACATGTACATAAGTATGTCTTACTTTTATGCGTAAGTTATAAAATTGTGCGTTGTATGCATTGACTAGATAAATTTGTACAATGAATAATTAAGTTAAAATAGTTCATTTGCTAATTAAAACTCAACAATAATGACCATTTAAAAATTCATACTTTGTCATTTTGCTTTTGCCAAACATAATAAAGCTACTTTATAGTTTTTAATCTTTAAAAAATAGTTTGATACTAGGAGTTGTCAGGAAAAATAATAAGCTTTGAAGCAAATACAAACCGCTCAAACTACTTCTAGCCATACATTGTAATTCTACAGTTGACGTCTTTGGTTTGTATTCCAGACATTTTCTTGTCTGCACTTCAAAAAACTGATGGTAGATTTTTAACTTTTGTCACTACTATAGCATAGGTTTGTTTAAGCAGTGGTCACACAATAGCTAGAGATTTACTTGTTAGCAATTATGTCTTTTTCAGTAAAATTTCCAGCTATTGAAAGCATGTTCTCAAACTAATTAACAACCAAAGTCTTGACAAGTTTAGTTTAAGCTCAATAAATTGTGGTATCATTGCTATATGGTCTTTTTGTGTTAACTGCTGTACAACTTCTAGTTTTATGTTTTAGGTATTCTAGTATCACGGTAAGTCAAAAGAAAAATATTTTTTAACATTTACATCTACTTTGAAAGTGAGAATAGAAATTTAAAACTAGGTGCTCTTATGCCAATATGTGTAGACTTTCTTGAAATAGCATAAAAACAACCCCAGCTTAAAGTATATATGTAATACATAAGTTCTTGCACTAGCTATGCAACAAAATAAAAACTTGGGCTATTTCACTTAACTGTTAGGTCGGATAAAAACAAATTTTCATACCAAATTGTTTAAAAGGTTTTTAAGGCTTCCAATGGTTAAAGCTAGTGTGATGAATAAAACATACATGTAGGTTACAAAATCATGTTGCATGCATATTCATTTAAAATCTTTCACGATTTTCCTTATGCACTCAAATACCTGATCCTGTGCCACAGCCACCAGGCTTTTGCTTCAAAAATGCTTTTCAAAAAACTTTTTCAACCGTACTCTTTTGACCGCTTCCCTCAAATTAGTGTTAACAATAGAGTAAAACATTGTACCCGAAGCATCGCTGAGCCTAAAAGCAAAAATATACGGACTAAATTTCCTTGCCGAAATGCAATATATGTAGTGATGTTTCAAAGAAGCAATACTTTCTCTATACTGTTTAATGCACTAAAAGCTTAGAATTTAGAAAACGAAACATTTTTTATATTATTTGGAGTGTTTGTTGAATCCACAAATTATTAAAGTTTGCAACAATGCCCAAATTAATGTCTTTTCTAGCTTACTTGCTCTAAATTAAAATTCTGAAAGACTGTCTTGAAATAGCTTGTATAAAAATGACTACTGGTATGTGATGACTACTAAACATACTGGTATACACCTTGTAAATAGGTTTATACTATGTTGCTCTAAGGAACCCAGTTACCTTTTTATCTATTTACCAAAGCCCCGATTCATTGACTGGCTATTATAAATATTTTGCTGCTGCTAGCATTTATAAACCTCAATGAAACAATGAAAAGCATTTAATACCTTACATTTGACAGAAAGAAAATCCATGGTTGCAAATCGACTTTCAAAAAGGTTTACTGCATATGGATTGTTAAGATATTTAACCACATAGGTAATTGGTAACAGCATTAACATTGTTAGCATGTAACGACTACTTTGCTAGCTCATGGGGTAGTCATCGTGCAGATCGGGTGCTTTTCTTTAGTACAATAGTGTTCTACTTTGAATTTCTAACCACGTCTCCCTTGCTTGTGCTGAATGTGGCCTGGTTCTTGTTCAATAGCTTTGACATACATTTGGCCAGTTCAGGCCTCCCTCGCGTTCAGACATTCTTTTCAAGTAGGCTTGCACTTCTGGCTTGTCCTTCTTTGTATACCAAATTGGCAAGTTCTTGCAAAAATACAGCTTCACAGTTACCTAGTGCTCAACTCAGTGTAGGTGTCTACCTGGTGCTGGCTCAGAGTGGCAGGATTTACTTGGTTAGTGTCAGAAACCTCCTGACTACACTCCCACCCAGCCCAAGCCTGTCTGAGCTAGTGGCTGACAAAGACTTTTTAATGCACCCTTCCATCAACCCCAGTAAACTTTAGTTTACTTAAGTGATCAAACTTGAAACAGCCGTATCTGTCTACGCTTGATCGACCATGCTTTCCACCACTTGCACTTTGCTCTACAGCAAGTGTCAGCTTGTACACTTCAGATACATTTTATTTACCAAGACCATTTACTGCTGACATTTCATAGTCCAGTTGTAAGCTACAAAAATGGCATTTAGCATTCAGAATTTTTGTTGATATGAGGAGTTCATTTCCAAAACCAGTTATTTCCGATTTTAGCATTTTTCACTAACAAGAAAAGTTTGTATACTCAATATTGTTCAATATAATTGGCATAGTTTTTAGCTAATTCTCAAGACAAATGACAAAGCAAGCTTATACTTTCTTTTTGTTCAACAATTTTGTCAAGAAGCATGGTAAACAGCCAACAGATTTCTGCATTTTTTTTCAAAAGCAGTTATTTCCAGAAATAACTGCTTTTGACATGAAAGAATCAGCAACCAGTGATTTAAACAATAAGTCTTAGATAATAGTCTGAGCTTTAGGTGAACTAATAATTAATGCGGACTAGTTACAAGCGGTGAACCAACATGTTATATACAATAATATCTCAAAAATAAAAGCATATCGTATATCGTTTTACTGTAAAATGCATCTTATTTAGAAAGAAATTCTCTACAAGATATGTATAAAAATATTTAGTAAATCTCACACTCGCAACTTTTTTTGCGTTGAACAAACGGGGTGTGTTTCTTATATCTATGAAAATAACGATCTGGTTTTGCCGTTTTAAAAAAATAATTAAAAATGAAATTGTTAAGCCAAAATGTTTTTATTGGTTGCGCGTTGTTGGCAGTAAGGTTGTTGAAGACATCATTTGATTAGACTAGCTAATGTTTGGGTCTTGTAATAAAAATAAAAGTGACACCCTATTGATAAGGCGATCCATCGACTTATGGTCTGTACTTACTTTACTGTGCAAACCGATACATTGGCTTGCGAAAGAGTTAATGGTAAAAATAGTAGTAGATTACTACTACTAGCACTAGTTAACTTTTGTACTAAACACAAACAAACATGCATTGTGTTTAATGTGATTGTTTCATTTTTCTTTGCCTTCTGCAATTTAGTTAAATTTTGGTTTCAAGCCAATTTAACAGTAAAAGGTTTAAATTAATTACTTTCTACATTCTCTTTGTTCTTTTTACTTTTACTTGTGTTATTTGCACAGGTTTTTCCAAAAAAGTCATTTAGTGTTGCTACAGTAGAATTACTTGTTGAAGATGCATCCATCATGAAAGCGCAGGAAGTGGAGAGATAGCTTACAAAACTAAGTCAATGAATCAAAAAGCTGACCTAGTTTTACAACAACCAATTGAAAAGCATGCACAAAAATAACTTCTTTTGGAATGAAACCCAATAGGAAATAACTGGTTTTGGAACAAAACAAAGATTTTAGTGGGTGCAATGTATGAGAAATAACTGGTTTAGGAACAAAAAATCCATTGAACAATGTACTCATATTATTAGAGTATAATTTAAGATTAAAAAATCAAAAAGTGCCAAAAATGGAAATAACTGGTTTTGGAAATGAACTCCTCATATGTATCTTCACAGAATCTTTTTTCGTTTTCACAAATTTACAAGCCACATCGGAATATACAGCTGCATCATGCCCTAGAAAGGTAGTTGGGTCTCATCGTCCAGTCTCATCATCATCTGATCCTAACTTCTACAACTTATGGGAGCTGATCAATCAACTTTTTGCTCAGCGAGCTGGCGGTGCAAACGATATTAAACATTAACTAAAAAAAATAATTCTATTATTTTCTTCGGAAAAATTCAAGAGTAGAATTAGTCTAATTCATCGGTTGCGCTCTAACTGTTCTATTGTTTATGCCTTTGATACAGCCAGGCTTTGTTCAGGTGATCTCGAATCTGCCACATTTAAAGCAAGCATCTAGTTTGCCACTCTGACAGGCCAGTTTGTAAATTTTTAGCTAGGTCGTGCTGCTTGCAAAGCGGTGGGTGAACCTTTTTTTGACGATCTGTGTCTTGAGAAGGTATTTGTATTGGGCTGTATGGATGGCAGTCCTATGCTTTTCTCTTCCACTTAGTCTGCTGCTCCGTGTTGCCGTAGTAGAGATTGATTTGAGGATGTTTGGCTGACCTCCCTTTCTAACCCAGGTTGTGTACGTGAGCTTAGCCTTTAGTTTTACCCAAATATATATATATATATATATATATATATATTTGTTTTTTTCGAGTAAATCGTATGTCTGTCGTCTGTCTGCATTCTACCATTGGCTATTTAAATCTTGATATTAAAATGATGGTGTTGGACAAGTGATGGATTTGAACTCATAACGATTGCATCGACAAGCTTCTATCCGGACACTGTACTGCTGTGCTAGAGCGGCATATTGATCTGTAAGTTTTCATATACTGCATGCTCTATGCGCATGATAATTATTTTAGCCTTGCTCCCATGCGTTATGACGCCTTTGTTAAGAAAGATTTTAGGACCTAAAATTATGCGACACAATGCTTCTTCATATTTTTCGTTAGAGTTAATTTATTTTGCTGTCAAATGAGAAAAAATAAAATGTAATAAATAAATTAATATAAGATGTTTAACTTATACAAATTTTTTTGATGGAATGTATTTCTAAATTAGTCACAGTGTGGTGCAAAGCTAAAGCTTTGTCACTACATAAAATCTAATAATGTTTTATAAATATAAATAATTATTTAAGCTATAAATAAAGGTTTAAAAATTTAATGAAATGTAACTGATGAACACAATCATGTTTTTGTGTGCTTTTATATAATGTTGTGTAAGGTAGCAATCCTGACTGAATTTCTCCCATACGAAATAAATTTTTTGAACTGGTGAAGTGGCTCTTCCTGACGGGCAACGAAATGTTCTCCATATCAATCAACCGTCAAATCATTCTGTGAATTTGTGTATGATCTTTTACATACTTTATTACCAAATCTGACACAAGTTGTCTTCTCCTGAATGTTTTAAACTTATCTCCTAGTTCAGCAATTGTCTTGCCTCGCTTGGGCACCAATAATTGTTTCTCTGTAGTATGAGTGTTAGCCACTGTTGTGTTACCAGTATATAGCCTCTCTCGGGTGTCAGTTTCAAATGCTGGTTGCAAACTTAAATATTGTCGCCGTATCAATAATATATTGGCCTATCTCAGGCTTCGATATAAAGTATATTTATTAATAACAAGCTTCACTTGGGCATATTATGAATGAAGAAAATCATTCAAATAGTTTGTAGTATAATAAATGTTGCAAAATGAGCATTAAAAGTGTGTCCTCAGAAATGTACCAATATTATCATAGTACTCAGCCAAATTGCCTTATCATTTCGAGGTAAAACAGTAGTAAAAGGGGTGTATAATTTTACTCATGTGGCCTCCCTGGCCTGTCTTGCGCCTGTTTGGCGTACCCTTTCTCTCCCTTAATCCCCTTCAGAGGCTCCTTGTATACAATCCATTTAAGAATAATAATTTTTAATTGGCTTCTTGTAAGCATTTTGCAAACTTTGTGCAATTGTTGACTGGGCATATCACTACTGATCAGCTGCGGTAGAGCATCTGAGCTCATATTTTTGGGAAGTCCATGATGTTCTGAAAATTCAGCCAGTTTTCTGAGTGTGGAATTCATAAACGTGTCTCTATATTTTTTGTTTTTAGCTTAAAACATCTAGAACAATTCTGGAGTATGAAATTTGCTTTATTTTTTTCATCACTATAAACTTCATGATTTAAAAAATATATTTTAGCCGTGAAAACTATTAAAGCTTATTTTTAAAAAAGCTCTGCTTACTGGTAGCAGCCAGCTTTTTGGGAAATTCTATGATTAAATAGAATCAGATAGAAACATAGTTGAAAAGACTGTTTTTCATGAATTTCATAGTTTCTGAGGACTGTTTTGACATTGCCAGTGTATATTAAAACAAAAATTAGCATGAAACATAAAATTTAATACTAACAGAGAGCAAAAAAGCATACAATACAAAGATTAATGTGTAAGCTCAAGTCATGCAATTATTGTTTATGTGACACTCAGTATTTTGTTGTAACTCGGGAAAGTACGCATGGATGCTCTCTTCTACTCGGTACAGGCCATTTATAGAATTGGATGGCTGTTCAGCTCTCACGTCTCTCTTTTTGATGCTTATGCAATACTTTGATGAGTTGTGTTCAATCTGAATAAGTATATAAATAAAAATATATACTATGGTGAGATACCGGGATTTGTTGTTTTCCCGTCTAGTTAGCATCTGAAATTTTTGGGGTGGTCTGTGTGTTGTCTAAGATGAATAGGTCATTAAATTTCCTTTCTGTGTGTATTGTTCTCATCATAGGTCATAGTAGTTTTTGGTTTCCTTAGCAAAATAGGTCTTCCTGTTTTTTTCCAGAACTGATACCTGACACTATTTGAAGCTGTAAGTCAAAAAGTGTATGAGTTAAACACAAAATGGTTCATCAACATTTTTCAAAGAATATTTGCCCACTACTTGCTGGTTTTTTGTTTGGTTGAACATACACTGGTTATATTATAAAGGAAATACAGGGATACTTATTAAAACGGATTATTTGATTTATTTGTTGGGTGAAGTTATCAATACATAACTCCGTTCTGTCATCTGCATCAATTCTCTTAAGTTAAAGTGTAGAAGTATGACTTCAAGGACTAGCCTGTTGTGTTAGATAAGGTAGTGCAAATAATTGTTGTTGTTTTGAATTGCAAAAAAGTGACTTTGTTAGTAATTTAGAGCCAATGCGTCAAAGTATGGTTTCCTGAATATCAGTTTAAGTAGAAAATATGTTAAATGGAACACCCATGTAGAAGTCTTTCAGCTATCACACCTAATTCACCTAACAAGCTCGTATTGATAAACTGCCTTCTCATATTAAAACTTGTAAATATATCTTAACAACCTTTTACATGTTGTAGTCGTAAACAATATTTTGCTACAGCAGTAAGGTCAGTTGATTTGTAAGTTCCACTGTGTACAATGCGACAATAGTATATTTTTATATACTTTCAAAATTAGACTGTGTGGTATCGTATTTAGTGCACACACAAGCTAATATATTAGAGTCCAATTTTGGTTGATTCATTTCACGTTGAATAGTCTTATGTTTAACCAAGGTAGATTAAAGAGAATTCTTTAATTTACATTTTTAAAAACAGTCTAGCAAGAAAATGAAAATCATATGCATATTACATGCATTATAAAACAGGTCATCATCAGTACTTCTGCTTACCTCTTCATTCGACTTCCCATAGGTCACTGTTTCCAGGATTACCTATGAGCTGACCTTGTCTGTATAAAATAAAATATAACTTTTATTTCCAAAGGGCGCTGAAAAGTTATGGCTACAGCTTCTGCGTATGTAGTGTGTGGATCATGCTTAGAAAAAGATGAGCAACTGATTGATCCAAGGTCACTTCATTGTCATCACGTCCACTGCTGCAGTTGCCTTATTGGATACTTTGAAGCTAATAGGATTGTCAGATGTGGTACTTGCAAGTAAGTTAGGAGATACACGAACTTGCTATCCAATAGTTGAAAACTTGTTTTATTATGGTCTTCCTTGTCTCAACATATCAAATGCTAGCGACTTCAGTGGATTGTGATACCATTCTAGTAAGTGCGGATGAGTCTCATTCACCTCAGCTGTGTTTACTAACAGTGAGTGAATGTTAGCGTTAAGTGCAATAATCATCTACCTAACCGATTGGTTAATCTGAGGACAGCCTTAGATAATAATATCATACCTAAAACAACTTGTATTGACAGATTGATTGACATGGTATGTGTACAACTGATTTTTATATACATGTAATTCAACAATTAGATACCACAACCATTCTGTAAAGGTTAACAAGCGTTACACTCTGTTGGATCATACAAGATAGGCTGTAGTTAATTACTACATTCTTCTCTACTGTGTTATTCATTACTGATGAAATTCAGCAAAGATAATTGGTATTATTTATTTTACTACTTTGTATTACTTTACTACTTAGTTATGTAGTCATCTATTCAATTTTGACAGCCCTTTGCTGTCACAGTATAGGCAATTACTCAAAGCACAAACATGAGTAAAAATGTGCTAAAGTTTTTATACTTTTCTTTTAATTGTCTGGATTTCACACAGCTAGCATTGCTGAGTAAGTTTTTGGCAAATCACATCCTCTACAACTTGTAAAAACTGTCAGTTCAAGAAAGCAATGAATGTTCTTTTTAGTATGACTAGATTTGTGAATCTCTAGCAATTTACGGTATAAAGTTTTCTGTCAATAATATATGGAGGCATTTAATATGAATGAGCTGCAAAATCTATAATGGCTTAGCTTTTATCACTAAGGCAATAGGTACTATGTTCCATTACTACGGTTTTAAGTTTTACTTCAATTGTGTGAGATTTTGTTGAAAATATTTTATCACGATTAGCTATCAAAAATGACTGGAACTTTTTATAGGCTCTCTGTGTTCAATGTGTATAAGTAGGTAGACAAAGGGTTTTCCAACTTCACACCAAGTTAGTTCGATTATGATAAGGTCATTCCTAAATTAATTGTTTGTTTCAATAGGATAACAATTAAATATG
Organism: Watersipora subatra; assembly: GCF_963576615.1. Classification (NCBI taxonomy): domain Eukaryota; kingdom Metazoa; phylum Bryozoa; class Gymnolaemata; order Cheilostomatida; family Watersiporidae; genus Watersipora; species Watersipora subatra. Next base: position 61,149,456 of record NC_088709.1, read on the forward strand.
AGTGAGTTAACATGTTGTTATCTCATAATATCGTGTCACGTAATTTCTTTCAAGCCACATTTTCACCAATGAGTAGGGCTTTGCACCCATTTTGCTAACTTATTTAAACACATTGGTGATCCTTTTAATTTGTGTTCTACATTGTTAAACATAGTGTTTTAGAGCTGTTTATGATGTGACATTAGCGAGATTACCACCTGTGATGAAAAGAGAAAACAAGTTACAAATTTGTGGCTCTTGTTCAGACAATAAAACAGAAGAGCTAGCAGCAAGCTACTGTACCAGCTGTAGTAGGAAGATGTGTTCTAAACACTTAGAGGTGAGTTATAACTTTTAGAATTTTATAAATGGATGCCAACTCCATGAACTCAGCTACTCATGCAAATGTTTCTAATTGTGAAATACAATGGTTCAAATTTGAGTTCAGGAGTAAGTGTACTGGCAAATTTCTAGGGCCTGCTACTCATTGGACACAATGTTTTATATTTAGAGCGTATGTTTACACTTTGATTGTTGGTTCTGAAAGAATTAGAACAAATCGTCATGAAGATTTATAGCATTACAAATATAATGGGTATTGGTGTATTAGCTTTTTGTGGGAATAGTAGCTACATAGTTATTTGTGTTTAATAATTTGTCTACATGTACATGCACACAAAAAACATTGTAAATTGCAGTTGCTGCAATTAGGATCATATTTGTGGTTTTTTCTTTTGTGTTTGCATGTCTTTGATTGAGTAACGCTATTACCCGTTGCAAAGGCTGCAATGTACTTACTTGTTATTTTAGTCTTGATGGTTATTTGGTTGGTTTGTCAAGAAGTTAAACCTTTGAGTTTATAACAATATTGGTATTCCAACATATTACATCGACAACATATTACATATTACAATATTGGTATTCCAGTCGATATTACATTGTAACACGTGGCCGCATCAATGAAGTAGTCAGTATGCGATGTGGCTATAGCTGGATCAACAGATCCACAGACAGACGACGTACTTTGAGAAATATAGACATATACTTGTATATATAACATTATGTAAATGTGTTATTTTTTATTTTTAGGTAGACCTCATTGAGTTTCACAGAAACGTATAATGAAATCAGGAGGTTTATTGATGAAGATCTACATTAACCAATCAGAAATCACTCTGTGCTCAAGGTATGCCATGCATATTAACCCCTTCTTTATGCAACTGACCATAAAGAGCCTTCAATCCGACCAAATGGTTTTATCAGATGTCCTGTTTCTTAATATTCTTGAGCGCATTGGTCCACTTCTGATGTTGAACATATGAAGTATAAAAACAATTGTTTTATGTGTAGTAAATATGCCTTGAGATTTGTAATCACAAGAGCAGACCGAACAATTTCTTCGGTCTAGTTTACAGTATAGTTCACACATCAGACTATTTATTAGTAATTGTTCCTTTAAATACATTAAATGTTTAACAACTGCAGTACATCTGATAACAATATTTACTGCCTTTGTACTCAACTGCCTCACCTGTTCATGAAACATTTAAAAAAAAATGTGCACTCTGAGTTTTGTCAGAGCAGTTGTGGTTCAATCGCTACATTTGAACCGAGAACTGTAGCTCCCAACAGTGTTTATTTTGTCTAGTAACAGTTTCCTTGGTGCCTGTATCTAATCTTATGTTGATAGCAACAGATGAGAGAAAAGACTTTTGGCCCTAATTAGAAGTTGAACTAAAATTATAAATACTTATCGCTTTAGCTTAGACATAATGTCTTTCAATGGTCAGTGTTTACACAGAGTACAGCTTTATGTCACCGTCGGTTTTTATGAAGCATTTTCAAAACGTAGGGTTCTAGCATACTGTGTTCAGTTCTATTCTTTTCAGCCTGAATGACTTTTGTCAGACTATTATCATATCAAAAAGTGGAATAAAGCACTTTAGTTTCATCATTTGGTTCACTTTACAATTCTACTTTTGGTGTTATTTTTCAGACACAGCGGGGAAACTAGAGTTAAAAATAGTAGATGATGCTGCTATATCGATCTTCCCACTCACCCCTCCAACATCACTTAAACTCAAGAAAGAAGTACCTGTGTCATCAGCTTACTACACAGTTGCTCATACTAACAAATTCACATATGCTGCCGGGGATGGGCCAACTCTATATAGAATAGATGAGTCAGCCAACTCAGTAACTTTACTCACACTACCAAAAATATCATGCATAGATGGACTGTGCTTGTGTAACGGGAGACTGTATATTGTAGCTTATCCATATAAAGTTCTAGTAACTGATCTGTATGGTAACCTAATTACTAGTTGGAGTCTGCCTGAGTCTGCTAGTGACTATGTCAACAAGCTGGTTGTAACCGGAGATAAATTAATAGTCCCTGATAGCTCTAACAAATGTCTCACAGTCTATTCACTATATGGGCGGGTTTTTAGACGCATTTCTTGTCCACAAAAGGGTAAATGGAGTAAAATGGCTCTCTGTGCTCCTGACAACAACTCTGTTGTTGTAACTTCTAACAACACGTCCACAGTTTTCAGAGTGAATATAGCAATGGGAAAGACAATGTGTACTTGTACAGCAGTAGATAATGCTGGTGGAGTAGCCTGCTATTAAGGAGAGTACATACTAGTGACGCCTCTGAACTCAAAGCGTACAGAGATACACATGCTACAGGGTGATACTGGTAATTCACTGTTTTATTTTGTTTTTACTCTTGTCAAAATCCAACATATTAAAAAGTCAGCTTTCAGTTTGTTGATCCGTTGATCATTTTTTCAATAACTTTCATGTGAGATCCTTTTTTTTTAAAGGTGCAACTGGATTATTGACCTGTGTATCCTATTTGTCAATTTTTACATAGTCTACAATATATTTCTTTTATTTGGTTAGCAGAATAGTTTCACATAGAAATATATTATGTAAGCTAACTCGGATATCTCAAGTTTATCACTAGAAATTCAAGTTCAGGTAAGGAGTAGATCAGGATATCATTAGGGTTATGAAAGTGAAGAAAATGTCATGTTTAAAGAATAGAGAAAGTATGATATCATGATGTTTTATTATGTATCTTGACGTGTTGACTGATGTTCTAAAAAAAAATCAAGGAGACTGACCCACCAGAAGCTGAGATATAGCCAGCCAAACACAGGTCTACCTAATAATGAATCAGAGGAAAACCCTTCGAAAATCCCGAGAATTGTGTCGTATGAAATCGACTTATTGGACATGTGCCGGAGTTGTGCACCTTTACCGCCGCTACGTATACTGATTGTTTTAGGATACGAGATGTGAAACGTTTCTCGCGATAGTAAATAATTTACATACTAGCTCTGGTTTCTCAGGATAACCAAGCAAACGTTGTGTGGTAAAGGCAGTTGCCCACAACCCCTTGCCATGATCTTTCAAAACAGAAGAGCAGATTTGAACTATTGTGCCTCAAATTTTAACTCGATCTCCACGGATATGCTCCGAAGATCCTCTGTTTAACGAACGGCGCGTGTATAGTCTATATTATACGATATCCGTGATTTGCAGTTTGTTTAGAATAAGAAATGGGAATGGGAATTTTTGTTCATTCATCATCTTTCTACTGTGTACCTACTGCAGCATTCAGTTGATTTTCATGATTATCATCACTATTAACAGACTGTAAGTTCACTACAGCCATAATTTAAAAAATAATAACTTGACCGTGCTGCTCTTGCTGTAAGAAAAGAAAACGACAACTTTTGATTTGATTATTCTATTTATCTATTATCTTATCCATGATTATTCTTTATGATTAAATTAAAAAATTATTTTTTTATGATTAATATAATAATCATAATGCATATTATACAAAATAATAATATAACTGTGTATAGAATAAATGATGTAACTAATATGATTTGTAGAAAATTCCAAATGATAACCGAGATTGAGGATTGATTTAATTGGTTCCATTTATTAGCTATGGATAAAAAAAATCTGAACAGCGCTAAAGATGCGTCTGAATAGGGAAGCTAAGTGGGAGAACAACAAAACTGAGCTGAACGAGCAAGATAGCGAAATGTTGCAAAATAATAGATGCGTATAATTATTTCATGCTGAAACTAATCTACACGCCAGAGGGACTGGTGCGGAATTCTCAGAGCAATGATTGTTAGGCCCAATTTGATTGTTCTATACTTCCAGGGATTAAACCAATTAAAACGCCGTGATTGTTATAGGAGAGCGCATTAGTTGGCTTAATTGACCAATGGCACACAAGTCGATTTCATACGTCATATATTGATGCTAATATGAGGATTACCAAAGCGTTTATGCCTTTTGGTAGACCTGTGGCTGGCTATATCTCAGTATCTGGTTGGTCAATTTCCTAGATTCTTTTTTTAGAACATCAGTCAACACCTCAAGATAAATAATAACGCGTAATAATATTATACTTTTTCTATTCTTTAAACATTTTGCTTGTAGTGTCTATCTAAAGCTAAGCTATAACAGCATAGTAGTATTCTAGCAATTGCACTAGATCTGAGCATATCTGGCAAATGTAGTAATGGTTAAATGCTCTGAGGGCAAAAAATCACTAGTATGAATGAAATGGAATAAAATATATGTGAAACATTTCCATTAATGGAAAGCTCTAAACATCAGTGAATCCATGATACATCTTAGCAGACTACCTCCAAAATGTCGTTCTTTTAGATTTTACTATTGACTCGTCAAACTCGTTTTACTAAAAATAATCCCATGACCAAACACGAGCGAAGCAATTGTTTGGGAGCGTTATGATAAATGCATATGTGCACACAACTCACAAAAATTATTCATCAAAACCTTTGCAAACCCTTGTACCGAAATCTCATCAACAAATTTAACCATTTTTCAAGGGAGTCGTTTAAGTATAATAACGATACAAAACACATATAAACCTATTTGAATATGTTGCCAAGTCTTTGAAATTTGTAGGCAATATCCTAAACCTTACCCATCTGATTGGATTATACATAAATAGACAGATTAATTTGTAGAGGTGGAACGAGACAGGTTTTTTAAGTTCGAGACAAGACTCGAGACGCTGTCTTGTAAAAATTCGAGACTCGAGACAGTAAAATAATGAGCATTTGGTGATGATTTCAATACACAAGTACTAGCTACTTGGTATATATAAAATTAATAAAACTATTTTTAAATTGAATATTCACCTGGTGTAAACGATTTAAATACAACATTTTAATAGTGATATGCATGTAGTTTTTGTAAACAAAAGTGACACAAACAGCTGTAAAATACCGAAGTAATATATTCTAAGAATTTTGATCTTGATTGATCATAATTATTATAAACATATTGCTTTGTACATGTATATTTTTACCATCTATTGAATAGTTCTTACTTTTTAATGTAATGAAACCGATAGCCGTCGCTCTACAAAGAAATACCGCAACTAAAAGAACACACGATAACACTTTCATTCTTATCGTTTCATTAATGTTAAGTGTTGTTGCTGTATTAACTGTAGTATGTGAATTATATTTAAATTGTACTCATGAAATTAAATTAATTACTGTGTAAATGCACATGTATATTCTTATATTGAGCTAACAAAACGTCATTGTTCACCGAACACGGACTATGGTCGACACGGCCTTTCGTTCATTTCTCCGTGTCCGGGCAAGTTTTCCCGCGATTGGTAGTATATACGTAAAAGAGGCCCGAATTTTATGAAAGGCAGTTGGTGTTTAGACACGATACGATAAAATACAGACATTTTACCCGCAAGTCTTATTTATTAAATTGGATTATCCGAAGAGTAATTAGATACGACCCGGTATCTGTTTTAAGGACACAGAAGCGAACTAAAATATAACAGGGCCGTTGTCCGGACTACATGATTAGACTCAATGGCCAACATAATCAATAGCAACAGGTAGTAACGAACCGGGTATAACTTTAAAGGTGGTTGCCCGCAATCCATTACGATATATAGAGTTGTTGCTACCGCAAGAAGCCATGTTTTAACAACGTGCGCAGGCGCTTTAGCTCTATTTCCTGTCTTGAGTTTGGCAATAGTTAAGTCGAGACGAGACCGATACGAGACGAGACAGGTCGATACTCGAAACGTCTCGTGTCTTGTTCCACCTCTATTAATTTGGCCTAAAATCGTTATTAAAACTTGACAAGCCTTATTTTTATCAAAATTAAGACCGGCCAACGAAACGCCAATAAGGCAGTGTGACAGACAATAGAACTATTAACTCTTGCTACCGTAGGCTGATATATCGGCTTTCGTGGTATTTCAAATACAGACCGTAAGCCGATATATCAGCTTATCAATATGGTTTCACTTTTTTTATTTACGAAGCCTATACTATAGCTAGACCAATCAAATTTTTTCTCCAGTGAAACAAGCTTGTTGCCAATCACTTGCGATTAATATAATTTTTTTGGCTAAATATTTTCAACAATTCGCGGTGATAAAAGTACTAACTGTAAAATGATATATTGGCTTATAAATAAGGTTTCACTTTTCTTTTCTTTACAAAGCCTACACATTAGCTAGAGCAATCAGAATTTGTCTCCAGTGATACAATTTTGTTGCCAATCACGTGCACTTAAAAGAAATCGTTTTGGATCAACGATTCCAATTCTAAATATTTTTACAAAACGGCAAAACCAGATCGTTATCGTCATGGCAAGGAAGAATGCACCGCGTTCGCTCAACGCAATTTAAGCGTTGGATATTTTACGAGAATGGAATCCATTTGGTACTTATGTTGTAGAAAATTTTGTTTTGAATAGGATGCATTGTACAGTAAAACTATATCTGTTTTTATTATCGAGATTTTGATTAAATACTAGCGGTATATCGGCTTTTCGAAAAATTCATTTTATTATTTCGGGCAGACTATTTTTGCGGTACGATTTTAATGCGGTACTGAAGGAGTTAAGTCGTGCCCATTTCACGAAAAAAACTGTGCACATTTCACCAGTCTATGGCATTGTATAATTGCCGAAGATTTCTGTAATCAATGCAGAAGTACTGAAAAGTAATCGTTTCTTTTATGTCGATTTCAAAGTAACTGACATTTTGGACACTTATAATGAATACTTTGGTATTCCAACTGATGTCCGAAGCAATGAAAGTAAAGGAAATGACGATGATATTTTTTCTAATGATTCTTATGAGATTATTACAATATTTAATTATAAGAATAATAACTCAATTTTATAAGATTTAATTATAAGAATAAGCATTCGAATTTACAAGATCGAAGTATATAGTGACCGATGTTGGGCAATATGTTACTGTTATTAATTTTTCTAAATAGTCTTATTAAATAGATTTTCTAAAAATATATATAAATATCACAACTTCTTGATATTAGTTGCTATGACGTTTTGAAATGTAAACAAAGTTGTGCATTGGTTTTCTATTATTACTGTATTACTATATTAATAATATTCGTTATTCTAATAATAACAGTGCATTTTACCTCTAATATTGCATTTCTCCTATCACGGGGGAGAGATATAAACATATAATATTTTCCTTTCATTATTGCTGTTTGTTGTACATAATAACACCCAGTACATTACAGGTACCTTTGCAGTTATCCTATTGCACTGCAGTGCCATTTGATTGCTAATATTGCATTTCTCAACCATCAGTACCCTTTCTTTTTTCCAACATCACTTTGGCCGTAGGCTGTATGACAACGGAATTTCTAGTAATATGTAGGTGTTATATATTTTTATAGGCAGGGAGGCTGGGGAAGCTTACAGACCCGAAACCGAAGACTTCCTCTCAAGTTATTGATTTGTGTGTCTCAGGAGACAATCTGATCATACCGAGACACACTGAGGAGACAGTGCTATACTATCAACTAAGGTAAAAGCTGATAGAATTAATCACAAACATTGGACTCAGTGGATAGAGTCTTCCGTATGTGCCGAGTATTTTTTGCTCAAGAATGAATCTCTGAAACTATTTACCTCTCATCACACAATACTATTCAGTTTTTTGACTTCCTTACTATGTCTACTTTATCTACATATGCAACAAAGTACTATTTTTACTATGCTAACCACAACTGGTTCAAGATTGTATTACAAAAGCTTTTTAACTGGCATCGAAGAACTTGATCAACAAGGCTATATGTTGTATATTGGTTTTCGGGCACAGTCAAAATTTAACCTTGCACTTTTAATCATGACTCAACAATTTTTAATTTTATAAGCAACAATTGTTAGCAATTTTTGTTTCCATTTTGTCCATTCTTGGGCTTTTTGCCTTACTTTAGCTTAATTTTATATGATGAGCTGTACTACCATATCAGTTTTGGAGTTGTTTCTTCCATTGTTCAGCATTTTTTGAAATGCTTATAGTTGTCTTCATGAAAGAGCAGAATAACCTTCTTGCTTTCATCTCTGTATCCTTTACAAATATTTTCATTATATACCCTTGACTTTGAGCTAAGCTTAAAGGTTCTACACTGTGTCCTATGTTATTTGGAGTCTATATATTTTTTGTTCTCACTTTGATATATACTTTTTTTAATCCTAATAAATTGTTTTTTATTATAGTAGCACTAAAAGTTTCATAGGTTAATAACATTTTATATACACGAAAGGTTTGAACAGGGACACTATTAAAACTTTATACTCAATAAAAAATTTTATCAATTATATTTCAGGTGTGACATATTTCTTAGCTCACAAAATGACTGACTAGATTTATCAAAATTGCTTAGTTTACTATCACTAAATAACCTAGCACAGCATTGAGCTGTGCAATGAGATACATTTAAGCTTTTGCTTTTTGTGGTCACATTCAACCTAGTGCACGTATCTGGCTGAAAGCAGTAAAGTCAGTTAACTCCAAATGCCTTGTCGCCACTCTTTAATACCAACAGAAGTCCAAAATATCATATGTCTAAATATGGAGCTTTTATCTATTTGAGAACCTGAAAGGTGGCTTTACCTATTGCGTATTAATCATCAATTGCGAAAAATCACAGAAAACGTACTCTAGCTTCGGTCCATAACCACATTCAGGATCTTATTGGTCAGTGATCAATCAAATCAAACTTACATTGACATGGTGATGGAAAAGTAGATAGAGAACTTTCCTGAAGAAAACTAGTACGAGATCTTCTGCCTGGAGATACATATAATTAGAATATCATGATTTTCTTCCAATCTGCTGATTTTTTGCTAATATCATGGTTATTTACACTAGCTAGCCTTACACTAGCTAATCTACTGGCTTTACCCACTAGCTTTATCCAGTTTTATGCACTCACCATAATTACCAAGACCACCTGTACTGCCTTGAGTTCAGACACCAATATAGCCTGAGCCTAACTAATCCCATAATAAAATGTGCCCACTCTATTTTTCTTTGTTTTTGGCCACCCCATCACTACCAACAAGCAGACGTAGTAACTTACCTTACTCGTTATGCTCGTTACCTGATTCCGTTAGGGCAGCCTCCACAGGCTATGCCTCTGGCTTGTCTAACCCTGTGTCACCGTCTAAAATACTCTCCTTGTTACTGCCAGCTCCATTGCCAGTCTGCATTGGCTTTTCCATCACCCTTACTTAGGCCGCTACCAATACTTTTATTGTGACTACTGTCACTACCAACACTACTTCCACCAACACTTCCAACACTACTTCCACCAAACACGACTAGCCCAGAGTCCTCTGGTTGGGTCAGTAAGGACTTCTCAACCTCATCTCCGTCTCTTTTGTCTTTACCTCTCTCTCCCTAGTAAGAGGCAGGCTCGACAGGCTTCTTGTGGGAGGTCTCTACCTGAGCTGTAACCGGCTGCACAGGGGATGGCACCACAGAGCTGGGAGTTGACACAGGCCCAGACCTATCTAGCTCGACCTCACCTGCAACCAGTGCAGGTCTGCTACCAGCAATTCTCCTCTGAACCTCGGCTAACTCCTGCACCACTACCTTGAATGCCTTGACATTTTCCAACTCCATGACTGCTGCCTCCCATTTGGCTTTCAGCTTAGCCAATTTCTCCTTCGACTTCTTCCGCACCTCTCTTTCAATCCCAATCAGCTACCTTTTTCTCATGACCTTCTCTGTCTAACATTCCATTGCTGGATACCTCGGCAAAAAAGAGCAAACCTTTTCCATTACAGACACTGGTTTAGCTACTTTCTCAGCACCTTCCCTTACCTCATTGTGACTGTGTTCTCTGTCACACCCCATAAACGCTTGCACATCTATGGTGCCTTGGGCTGTCCCCAGTTGACTACCAATTTCTACGTATTCGCTACTCTTTACTCCCTTGGTTTTGCAAGTCCACCAATCTTGACCTGTGTGACCTTTCTTAACTTCGCTTTCTCTGTCAGACTTATTTGTCAGGTTTTGCAACTCCACATCATCTGAAACATAACTTGATCCAGCAATAATGATTCTCGACAAAAACGGCTCAACTGGCTTAATACTTGTACGATCCTTAACAGGCTCAAACTTACTTTTGCATAACGTGTTTACAAGAGCAAATAGTTTTAGCAGCTTCAACTCAGTTATGCCCAAAAAGTTTGTTTGCAATTCTTTCACCACATGCACTTCAGCATCCATATGCCTGTCTTTACTTTCCAAATGAACTATTACACTTCCAACCACATTTAACTCACTACCATCAGCAGTTTCTAACACTGTCGACAGTTTCTTTAACCGTAGGTTCAACTTATTGGCTGTTGCCTCGGTTAATATTGACACCTCAGCCTTAGTATCAAACGTAAACTCTACATTTACTCCATTAACTTCTAAATACTGCACAATTTTTTGGCCTAGTCAACTGTCATCATCATATTTATCCCTCGAACCAGAGAATGTAACACTTCTGCCCTTACTATTATCTCGGAACCTTTCATCATACCAACTCGTCTTGCGCCTATCCTTATACCTCTCCTCAAGCCTATCTATACTATTGTCCCTGTACCTACTTGACTTATCTTTCGTCTCCCGGGGGCTTTTTCGGCCCCTGTACCTCTCCGTACTGCTATCCCTGCTACCATATTGCTCATAGCTATTATCGTGACTACCTCCTGACCTCCTGCTGCTACCTCGTCTGTCAAAACCTACATCTTCTCCCTTATCCCTACAATAACGGGATACATGTCCTCGCCCTCCACAAGAAAATTATTTAATGGAGGGACAACTCCTCATCTCATGGCCACTACGTCTGCAATTATAGCATAATCTATCTCCACTGCCTTCTCTACCATTTGCTCTATATCTAGAGACATGCCTCTTTCTGCTATCGTCTCTATACTTTCTACTGTCCTTGATATACTCCCGGCCTCTTGTCCCATATCTACTAGTATCATGCTCCTCACTACCATAATACCTTCTACTACTCCTAGGGCTACCCCTAGGAGAAGATCTACCCGCTGAATCATAGCTTCTATCTCTATCATTACTCCTGTGCTGTGCTCGGCTATCAAACTCTGATACCTTTGCCACTTCTCTCTTAACCTCATTTTTTAAGTCGGTACTTCTACCCTCAGTTCTCAAAAATCTATCCGAGTTGTTGGCCATTTCACGAGCACTTAGTGTCTCATGCAATAACGCCCAAGTAAGATTGGCATTCTTAATTAAATCTCTGCTTACTTCTCTATCTCTCAACCCGTTAACCGCCACTATAAGGGCAAACCTTACCCAATCATTATTGTTAGCCACCTCTGCATATCTGCTCAAACTCTCTACCCGTTGTAAATATTCTCTATCACTTTCTCCAAGTGCCTGCTTAGCCATCAGAAACTTATGCCCCTTTACGAACATACTCTCTTGTCTACCATAATAATCCTGCAAAACCTCCACTGCCTCTTCATAAGTAGAATTTACACCACCTATGTTAAACCCTGCACCCCTCAATACTTCTCTACCACTGTGCCCAATAGCTCTCAATAGTGGCACTAACCTAGCTCTACCTCTCATAATAGGTACTGTATTGCCATCCTCATCAGCTACATAACCTCTCTTCTTGACAGCAATCTCAATACACAAATTCATCTCCTCTATAAATCTCTCCCACGAATCATCACCGTGCTCACCGAACACCATCTTTGGAAAACCACTCTCTTTCTCTACACAACACGATATATCTCTTGCCACAAATCTAATCTACCCCACTCGTATAAATTTAATGTAATTCTCACCTCCGAACACCTAATAAATATTTACACCTCACCAACACCGCTGCTTCACCGCTACAACACCTCACAACACAACCCTACCTCACGTCACCTCACCCGCATGCCCGTGAAAGGGTCTAATCAACCGTTTAAACTTAACCCCGTAACCAGAAAAATGTTCGCTAATGATAACACAAAAAGAAAAAAATCAGAGCTTCGTCAACTGCGCCATGTTGTATAAATCAATGTACTCACATGTACTGATGTGAAGATGAAGAAGAGCCTCTGTCTTTCGTTACACTTTCTTATATTCTCCCCCATACTGCCTTACACTAGCTACTCTACTAGCTTTACCCACTAGCTTTATCCAGCTTTATGCACTCACCGTAATTACCAAGACCACATGTACTGCCTTGAGATCAGACACCAATATAGCCTGAGCCTAAGAAATCCCATAATACAACAAGCTACTAATGGTTTTCCTAAATGGACAACAATTGCAATTTAAAAAGAAAGTTTCTTTAGCAAAAGTAAAATTGTACGAGTGTGCCAACTATAAATATACTTTAGTGCATTTAAAAAAGCATCTTTTGTAATTAGAGTGCACACCTCTCAAAATGGCTTTGATTTTTTTACAAACTGAGCAGAGAAATATTGGTAGCAAAAATTGTGAGTTAGTAGTCACGTGGTGCCCGCCGATAGCTCGGAAGGGTTCGTGGGCATGCGCCACCGGACGAGTAAGAACGGCCATGTTGTCATTGGGAATCCAAGCTCCGTTCGCGTAGCTTGTGACTCTGTGCTGTCGTAGCGAGAAAGGATTGTTAAAAATCTTTCTGAGTCTTGGTGACTCGTGAGTAACCCTACTGGTGTAGTCTGGCACTACGGTGTTTTCTGGTAAAACGTGTAGGTGGAGTAAGGGTGACATAAGGGGAGGTTTTGGAGTGTCACGGCTGGCAGTCTGGCACTGCGTTATTTTACTTAGTAACTTACAAGCTATTTCGGCTTATATGTTTGTATTTACTTTGCCTTGTTGTTAGGTGGTGCCACTCAGCTGGGCTGAGGTGAGCACGAGCGGGCCATGAGCGCGCCCGGGAGCAGCCAAAAGGCTGAGCCATCTACCGATGGCAGAGGTGGTCAGCCACCCGAGGGCGCCGCGGGCGCTGTAACAGTGCCGCTGGTTTTAGATGCCGCTTTTTTAGCGAATCTGATGAACCAGGCACGAGGGCCTATTTTAGAAAGGCTGAGCCGGCAGATGCAGCCATTTGCCGGTGATGGTGCGGTTGAGGTAACCGCATGGCTCTCGCAGTACGAGCGACTGTGTGAGTTGGAGCACATTGCTCCGTGCACGCTGATTGCGTACATGCTCGATGGCACTGCTGCCAGAGTGCATGGGCGCATGAGGGTGGGCGACGCATCCCAGTGGGATGTCGTGAAGGCAGTTTTGACTGCCAAGTACGCCATGCCTCGACAGGAGGCATGGCGTCGCTTTGTCAGCTGTCGACTCGAATCCGGGGAGACAGTTGACGTGTACCTGGACCGCTTGGAGCGTCTCGGCGGTAGACTGGGGGTGACGCTGGAGGACCTGGTTTTTAGGACCAAGTTCTATGAAGGGCTGCCCGAGTCAGTCTACGAGTGGGCAGTTACGCACGATCAAGCGTATACTGCTGACTTTGGTTCAGTGCTGAACCGAGTGAGGGGAAAGTTGGTTTCCCGGAGAGCTGTTGAGGGTCGCCCCTCAACAATTAGCTCAGCGGCCAGTTCTGGTAACCGGCCGGCGACTGCTTCTGGCAAGCAGTTGGGGGTTGCTTCTAGCAAGCAGCCAGGAAGCAAAGACAGTTGCTTTCGATGTGGGGGTCCACACCGGGTGAAGGACTGCCCACGTATTAAGCGGCCTTCGTCTGGTACGGGGGCGAAAAAGACCTCTTCTGGCAAGAGGGTCGGGTGTTTCCGGTGCGGCAGCACGGAGCACTTTGTACGGGATTGTCCTGTACGGCCACCGCCTGGGGCGGCGGCAGGGCTCACGGAGGATGAGCCGGGTTTTCATCAGGAGGATGCAACTCGGGGCGCCGCATCCTCTCATATGGACATCGTGTAAGCCAGGCTTACGAGGGGTCCCATAACATCAGGGGGACCCGAGGTGGCGTTGGCGTGACAGGGGGAGGCTGGAGGTCACATGCAAGCAGTAAGAGTGTACTGCGGGACAGTCCTTGGCTGTCCGGGGCGACTGGCGAGCCTACGACGAGCAGTCGTATGCCGGTCGTTCGAGCAATTCTGAATGGTTGCGGTTTTCAGTGTCTGGTTGACACTGGAAGCGAGAGGACTCTGGTAAGTCCGCAGGTGTTGACAGGCTCAACCCGACTTAGGCCGAGCCACCCGCTGTTGACAGCGGATGGTAAGGCGTCTCATGTGAAAGGTCAGTGTCGGGTGGTCGTCGGTGTACAGGGACACTGTTTCGGCGTTACGGCACTCGTCATGGACAAGCTGTGCAATCTTGGGGTTGACTGCTTGCTGGGTGGCGACGTCATTGATCACATGGGAGGCGTCACTGTCCGTAGAGGAAGTGATGCGAAGTATTCGGTCAGGGGGGGAAACCCTATCAGAACGGATGCTGTGGAGTACCTGCTGGGCAGGATACTGGGACTGGCTGCGCATGCGGAGTGGCAAGGGTGGCAACGTTGTCGGGGTTGGGTGGTGATCTGGTGTCACTGCGAGTCGACGACCCCGATTTTGTTGCCACTTTTGCCCAAGGCCGATGGACCGTTAGCTGGCGGTGGTCCGGGGAATCTCCGAAAGGACTGCAGACCCGGGTCGCGGAGTACAAGTGTACTCGGGCACCTAACCTGCATGAGCGGTACTGTGCTGAAATTGAGAGCTGGATTTCAAAAGGTTGGTTGAAAAGGTGGAGTCGGCCCATTGAGGGTATTATCCCCCTTTTGGCTGTGTTCCAACCAACGAAGGATAAAGTGCGACCAGTCATGGACTACCGTGAGCTGAACGCGTTTGTCGAGAGTCACACGGGAGGTGACGCGGTCGCTGTGCGCGGCGAGAAAATTCGAAAGTGGAGACAGTTGCGTGGCAGACTTGGGGTAGTTGACCTCAAGTCCGCGTACCTACAAATCCATGTTTCGGAGGACCTGTGGAAATACCAGGTCGTGAAGTATAAGGGGGTCCCTTATGCGCTGACACATTTAGGCTTCGGGCTTTCGTGTGCGCCTAGGATCATGACCAAAATCCTAGGCAAGGTTCTTTTGCTCGACGAGCGGGTTCGACGAGGGACTGACCACTATATCGACGATATAGTGGTGCAGGAGTCTGTGCTTGGCGTGGAGGAGCTGAGGAAGCACTTTGCTAAGTATGGACTGGTGACGAAAGAGCCGGAGGGCCTTGATGGAGGGCGGTTGTTGGGCATTTCTCTGAAAGGAAATGCTCGTGGACATTTGCAGATGTCGAGGGGAACTGCACTCTCCGAAATTCATCTTAAGCCAGCTGGGCTGACCAAGAGAGAGCTTTTCTTGTTTTGTGGCTGACTTGTCGGTCATTACCCAGTGGCTGGGTGGTTGCGGCCCTATTGCAGCTTCTTGAAGCGGCTGGGATGCAACGGAGCCTGGGATGCCCCTGTTGAAAAGGAGATCAGCTCGCTAGCTAGTGAGCTTTACACAAGGGTATGCCAGGAGGACCCTGTTAGGGGTCCGTGGCACGTAAGACCGGACGGTTCGGTCGTTGTGTGGACAGATGCTAGCTCTCTGGGCCTCGGTGTGGCAATCGAGGTTGATGGCAGCATTGTTGAGGATGCGTCGTGGCTGAGGAAGGAGTCAGACCATTCACACATCAATGTTGCCGAATTGGAAGCTGTGGGACGAGGTGTTAACCTGGCTATTGCGTGGGGGTTCAAGACCTTCACCTTGGCGGTTGACTCTCTCACAGTTGTCAATTGGATGTCAAATACAATCGACGGGCGCAATCGTGTTCGCACGAAAGGTGCTGTAGAGATGCTGGTGAAGCGTCGGCTGGGGGTGATCCGTGATACGATCACCCAGTACGGCCTATCGGTCACTATGCGTCTTGTACCTACTGTGGAAAACAAGGCGGATAGGATGACGAGGGTGCCCAAGAAGTGGCTCGGGCATCGTGGGATGAGTGGAGGCGAGGCCGAGAGCATGGCTGCTGCCATCTTCACCGGCGAGACCCTCGGGGATGCTGTGTGGGCGGCTCATTTGCCTCACCATCTGGGTGTCGAGAGAACACTGTACCTTGCTCAGCAAGTACGCAGTGACTTGACACGGGAGCAGGTCAAACGCGAGCTGGCTGGCTGTGAGGCCTGTCAGCGCGTTGACCCGGCTCCGAGAGGTGAGAACCTCGTGGAAACAGGCAGCTTGGCTGTCGAGGGGAACTGGTGCCGGGTGGCCATAGATGTGACTCACTATGGCGGCCAGGTGTTCCTGTCCATGGTTGATTGCGGGCCGTCACGTTTCGCTATCTGGCGCCGCTTGCCAAGTGAGACGGCAGCGCACATCGTGGCTCAGTTACGCATGATCGTAATTGAGCGAGGGCATTGTGACGAATTGTTAATGGACAATTCCATGGCGTTTAGGTCAGCAACTGTTGCACAGTTCGCTGACGAGTGGGGGATTTCTCTGAGATTTCGTGCCGCTTACGCCCCGAGTGGCAACGGAATCGTTGAGAGGAATCACCGGACAATCAAGAGGATTGCCGAGAGGGGAAGAATTAGCCCCGAGGAGGCAACGTTCTGGTATAATATCACGCCTCGCAAGGGTACAGATGGGGGTTCGGTACCCTCGAATAATCTGTATCGATATTCATGGCGAGTGCCTTTCGACGTCAATCTACGCGGGTTAGATGAGGTCAGTCAAGGCAAGTTTGCTGTCGGCGATGAGGTGTGGGTGAAACCCTTGACTCCGTCGTGCACTAGGCAGTGGGCACCGAGAGTGATTACCGGAGTCGTTTCAAAGCACAACGTGTGCGTGGATGGCATGCCGAGGCATGTGAGGGATGTCCGCAAACGGCGGTTTGGCACTGACCGTAGTAGAGAAAACGGCATCCATGAACTGGTCGAAGACGGCCGGCCTAATCTAGATAGGTTACGCGGTTCTGCTGCTCCCCCACCGCCTCAGCTGCATCCCTGTGAGGTGGCTGAGGTCTCGGAGGGGGATGTGGAGGACGGTCCTCAGACTGCTGAGGATGAAGTTCAAAACATGGATGAAGAGCCTCAGACTGCTGGGGTTCCGTCAGGGGATTTAGATCCTGATGAACCTGAGCTTCAACCGTTAATGCTCAAGCGGTTGCAGCGAGAGCGACGGCGTCCCCAGTATTTGGATGACTATGAGGGATAGCTGGTAGCTTCTTAAAAGCTGGGGGAAATGTGAGTTAGTAGTCACGTGGTGCCCGCCGATAGCTCGGAAGGGTTCGTGGGCATGCGCCACCGGACGAGTAAGAACGGCCATGTTGTCATTGGGAATCCAAGCTCCGTTCGCGTAGCTTGTGACTCTGTGCTGTCGTAGCGAGAAAGGATTGTTAAGAGTCTTTCTGAGTCTTGGTGACTCATGAGTAACCCTACTGGCGTAGTCTGGCACTACGGTGTTTTCTGGTAAAACGTGTAGGTGGAGTAAGGGTGACATAAGGGGAGGTTTTGGAGTGTCACGGCTGGCAGTCTGGCACTGCGTTATTTTACTTAGTAACTTACAAAAATATATTAGAAAATGTGATTCAGACTGGCATACATAAGTGAAATTCAAACTTGTTGCACACAATCATGTACCATGAGTCAATATGAGATGTACAATGTTATATCAAACACCGATATATCAAAAATGTTGAGATGCTAAATGAGGAGCCACAAATACATAATTGTTTACTAAGTTACTAATGAGTACACCAAAAAGTGTTTTTTGCCAAAATTATTTGTTGTTTTTTATTGTTTGTTTGCTCATTCAAAAGACAAATCTTTAAATCATTGTTGAAACCAGGTCAGGTCACACGATTGTCTATGTCTACAAGCGAACCAACTACATGTATATACCCAAAATTCTGACAACCATTCAGATAGCATCAACAAATAGTTATTCCACCTAACTTACAGTGAACAACAATGCAAAAACATGTCAAACCTTTCCAAGATGCTTTAGCACAAAGTACATGTAGCTATAAATAAAATCACACAAACAATCCACCTATGTCAAAGCAAAAATGCACCAGACAACAAGATGTCACGTCATACAATTCTGCTTTCAAAACTGCCAAAAGATGGGCTTAAAGAATTTATATCCCAATTTATGGCACAGTCAATAAATCTTCCCTTGCCAGTTGCCATCTACGCAAAGTATTCAACAGCTGAACTATGAAGTTTAGCTGCTCAGGCTTTCAACACGTGAAATGGTATTAGATGCAAACAATAAAAACTTATCAAGTGGAAATTTACTAATCAAATTGTCAAAACATTCAATTCTAAAAAGCAACTGCTGCCAACTTTAAAAAAATTACCAAAACAAAAATGTAATTTATTAAGCCATTATAATAAAATAAATCACACAAAAGTCAGAAAGTCACATAGATTGGGAGATAATTCACTATCAAACAAACTAATCAAAAGGCTTAACTAAACAATGCAGTCACAAACAATTGAACATAACTAAACAAAAACACATGTAAACTGACCGGACTATCGCTAGAGATAATACAAACTGGAAAATAATAAGACGTGTTTAACCATACAGAGATAAAACAAATTGCTGTAACTTCTACATACCTGAGCGATCCTACATCGTTTACCAATTCCAACTAACCCTATTAGGTAAATGACAGGAGTTATCCTCTTCTTGCTAGCATGACAGGAGTTATCTACATACAAACCCTTCATCGGATTCATTTCTGTAATTTGTACTTACGTAACACTATTTAATCACTTGCGAGTTTGGTCAGAAGAACTTTGTTGCATAATATATGTACACGTTTGTAGTGACTGTTAGCTAAATTAATATTTTCTCCTCATAAATATATTATCAATTTCCTGCACAGAATTTTTATCTCCAGCGAAATTTTCTTTAGTTAGCAGTTTAGCAATACTACATATGTAGTTGGGCGTGCACTATATATTGAAACCAATGCAGTGTATTCTTATGAGATATTTTGCATAGACTTGCAATAACTTTAATATGCAATGCATGTATCAAAGTGCCTCAACTTGGTATGTCCTGGTTTGATGCAAATAACTTTCATACGAGTAATTCCCTGTTGATGCAAAGCCTCTGTGACTTTTAAAAGTTCAAAAATATCATTTCTCAAACTAGCTAGTCTAGCTGGCTCAAGTCATTTGCAGCATCAAGCTGCTAAAAGTGATATCAGTTTTACTGATGTTGCTTAGACTTCTTTCATCAACTGAAAACAATTAGCAAGGCTAGTGGTAAATCAGTCATCAATTTTAGTCATATTTACTAAGAGCTGATGTTTGAGTAATAGCGTGCATTAAACATACATTAAATTCAATCAACTGACTTTGCCAAGTTTTAAAAAACACCAATAGTGTTTTATTGTAATATAACAAGCATACAATAAGTTGACTGACATTCCAAAAAAGCATACAATAGTTCAAATTGCAATACAGGGCGCAGACAATGAATGGACTTTGGCACCAAAACATGTAGATGAATACGCAGATATAGTTATAGTAGGTTGATTAACTACAAAATACTAAGAAGAATATTACAATATTTACGGTAATACAGTTTTCAACAAGTCATTATTTCAAGATACAGTAGGCAAGCAAAAGGGTTCTGTGAAATCACTCTACACTTGGGCTGATCTTGCGCAAACAAAATGGTATAAAGATTCTTTTTACCTTAGAAACATATTCAGGATTTAAAACCGCGTAAAGGGCAATGTTACCCACTCCATATAAAGCTTGCAAACAGTACACTACCTGTATAAATGCATACAATACTAGCTCTTGTTTAGGAAACCTAGTAAAGTATACTGGTAGAATAGCAACCATCGGAGCAACGGTCATATAAAACATAACAATGGTTCCTGTTATGTAGCGCGAGGTGTTAATCAACAGCAGATCTTCTTTTTGTAATGTTCGTTTTTTCATTCTTTTTATTTCTCTGAACACTGCTGTGAGACATAGTGTGGTGACTATTAGTGAAAAAACAAACATTGCATTTACTGAGCCCAGAACAGCTATACTTTCTGACAACGGAACATTCGTATTGCTTCTTCCATTGAATAAGCAAACGAGGTCAGGGAACACAACTGTGGCAGTAATTTCTACTATGAAGTTAAAAATCCAAATTGCTACTGACACTTTGCCAATGTTGTTCAACGGTTTGCATGTTTTGTATTGAAATGCCTTACAGATGGCGTAATACCTGTCAATACTCGCTAGTGTCAGAAAATCGTATCGACATTTGCTAACAGCCAATAGAACACCTTGCATGCCAGTGTCTGCATAATTACGACTTGGCTGAGATATAGTCCGTAAAAGTGGACTGACGTGGAGAATATGGCCACTGGTAACAATAATATCAGTTAGTGACAGATTAAGAAGAATTATGAAATAGTTTTGCTTGGGCAGTTTTGCGGTTGTACCTAAGATACAAATATGAATGACATTCGCAACAACAAACAGAATGTTAAAAAATATTGTTATTGCAGAGTAAACAGAATTATGCCCTTCGCTAGAACATGATGCATCTAAAGTGGTGTTGTTCATTATGTATGCGTTAGCCTTGATTCTGGAATTGACGGTTCTTGTACTGAACAGATCTTCTGCAAACAGAGTGTATATAATGTACGGTATAATATAATAGAGTTATCATCAGCAGTACAAATGTTCATCATCTACCTAAGTTTAGTGATAATCAAGTTTTCATACCAGCTGATTGTATTCCTAAAGTTTTTAAAGTTTGTGTTTGAATTTACAGATGCAGTCATCTCTATCTGTTATCAGACACGGTTAACTGTTTTTAAACATTCAATGTTTGAACTCGGTGTAAACATTTACACAACTTTGCATTCCATTTATACATCATGTAAAACAACAACGAAATAATGATAATAATAATATTTGCTGTAACCGCACCAAACCAAAAACGTTTTATTCTACTTCAGCCTCCATTTATCTAATATTTTAAGAACCACATCAGACATTATAACTAATACAGTCAAACTCTACATACAAAGCATGTTTTTTCCAATACTTTCTTTTGACATTAGGACCACATTTAAGTTAATTATGTTCAAGCAGATACAAGGATAGAGACAACTGCACGTAAGACTGGTCAAACTTTGTGTCAACAATTAAATATGAGTTGTTCTTTTCACATGCGTAGAAGGAAATATGTACATGCTGATTCTTTGTGGTAGAGGTGATAAAACATACACAACTAAAATGTTGATTGAGAGAAAAGCTTAACTTGATCTTGTTTAGAAAACATGGAGAATTAAAATTAAATAATTTGACTTTTCCATATATTTTTATGGTTGTGTTTGATTGTATATAATATTTTATAATGATTTTTGTATAATTTAGCCTAATTTTTTGCTTCTTTACCTATTATATCTGTTTTCTTTATTTGAGAACAGTATTGTTTCCTTTTTTTCAGAACTATTACCTACACTAGAATCTATTGGATTACTCATTTGAAGCTTAAATAAATTTTTGAAACTATTTTCAATGTAATCAACCCAACTAACCCAACTTTCGGAGTTCAAGATTACATTCTTCTATATTTACATACAACTCAAATACATGCTAACATATGGAACCCACCGAGTATTTGATCCGCTGGGTCAGATTGGTTGACAAAGTTGAATATTAGTGAATCAAATATAGAGGATCTGTTGAGAATGACCTTTCTTTTCTTCTCAGACTGTAGCGAGTTGTTGATAAACACTGGTGAGTTTCAGGAGGTATTAAGGATCACTGAAACATGAATATGATTGGCATTTACTTCGGTCTTTCGTAAGCATTACATTGAATATCAAAAACCTTTAGTATAATAAAATCTGTTTCAGAAGCCGCAGTGAAAGGTTAGAATAAAAAATTGATTAGCAAGTTAAATATATAAATTGGAAAATTAAATAGTTCGCTTATATTTTTTTCAGCTACTGACAGTTTCAGAAACTGTCAGTAGCTGAACAAAGATAAGTGAACTATTTAAATTTCCAATTTATACTGCTCCATCTTATGTTGAGCACTCTGATTTTAGTTCTAAGTATGATACATTTCACTATATATATACAGTCAAACATGGATAACTCGTCCACGGATAGCTCGAACACATGGTTAATTCGAACATTTCCTTTGGTCCGTTCCCACGTAATGATAAATTGCTATAGATAACTCGAACTCAACACTGTTAATTCGAACTGTTTTCTTGCCCAACGGCTACCAAAACGGTTGTTATCGCTTTAGAAAATCACTTTATTCAAAGCCATAGAGGTAAACTTCATCTTTTCGTAATTCATAAGCGTCGTTATTACCACCATCGGCAAAATATTTTTGTCAACGACTTTTCTAAAAGTTTGGTGAAAATTGATTTATACTGCGATACGATGAATAGCACGGGCTAGCCGGGTCACGCGTGCAAGAATTTTCGCCACGCACATACAAAACAAAAATCGCATGTTGTTTTTGTTTTGTATGTGCGTGGCGAAAATCCTTGAGTGCGTGGCATAACCCAGCTAGCCTGTGATGAATAGTTTTCCGACGTTGATTCCGTGTTGAATCAACGTCGGAATGTTGAATGTTTAAATCGTCTTAAAAATTCTTGTAATTAAACGTATACGTTGTCTGAGCTACAAAAAAACTATTCATCGTTTGACCTAAACACAGAATACGTGTGAACATTCAATAAGTATCTATTAAAAAGCGTGAGTGATATAGAATGTACCGTAAAACCTCGTAAAACTTCTAATTGAACTGCCCCGGAGTGTTGCTCTTAAGGAATCCCAGGTAAAGTAAGGTAATCTGCATAAACTTCAAGAAAAAACGGCAAAATTGATCGTGGGTAAAACTCCAAAAGAAAAAAATGTCTTTTCTTTTGAGCATTTCAACAACGATCAAGTTTTGCCAATGTCAATCTGAAAAACGTCTTGGCAATAACATCACCTCAAACAACAAACCAATCTCAAGTGATAGAAAAATCTCTATACTTTTTCATGAAAACGTTTTAAACTTTACATTAGAAGCATTTAATTTGAAACAAGCCATTTGTGCTTTTGATTTATATTATAGTTTGTATATGTACATGTATCTACTAATAAATAAGTAAATATATGGACTTGTGACAGTGCTCTGATAACTTGAACGCTCTGATAATTCGAACACTTTTGTTCGGTCCCTTGAAGTTCGAGTTATCCATGTTTGACTGTATATATATATATATATATATATATGTATATATATATATATATATATATGTATATATATATACAAATATAAATATGTATATACTCGACAGATGGTGCAGTTGGTAAGGTAACAGGACAGTGAGCAATGGGTCCTAGGTTCAAATCCCAACAGCTGCACCCTTCTGGCAGGTCCTAAGACAAGACCTTTGCCTGTATATGGTCTACAGCCTCAATGCTGAGTGCAATAACCAAAGCCATGCTGGCTCAGACGTCGCCCGGTCAATCAAAGGCCGCACTGCCTGTAGCTGAACCAGGACAAAAAAGGCAGTAAAAAATGGGCTACTGGTTCAAAAAATGGTTGAGTGCTCAAACTCTCAGGTCTCTGCTAGGAGACCTGAGTTAGAGCAAAAATTACCACCCATATGGGTTAACCGCGGCAAAGAAACCATATACATATGTATATATATAGATATATATATACATGTATATATATATATATACACATATATGTATATATATATATATATATGTATGTATATATATATATATATATATGTATGTATATATATATATATATATATATATATATATATATATATACAGATAATAGTTGAGACTTCACTGATATAGAGCTCAAAGTTGTCTACCGAGCCTGTATAAATACAAAGATGGAAAAGTTTTTTAGCAATAGTTAATGACTAAAAGTTTTATACTGCATGCAGAATGATCATCAGATCATCAATAATCATCAGATGCTATTGTGAAGAGACTTAGTATAAAACCTTTAGTCATAAACCATTGCTAAAAAATGTTTCATCTTTGTATTTATATATATATAAATATATATATAAATATAGTATATATATAAATATATATATGTTCCTTCAGTGTCTCAAACTTGCTAGCAGTTTTTAGATGTTCTCCAGTAACTTTGGCTCAACTCAAAGTGCATGTTAACCTCTCGCAATAAATTGAAAATTTGATAGGCAAGTTTGGGGTGGTGAGAATATAATTGTTATCCCGTATCTTTCAAATATTGTCACAGACTCTAAACAATTCAGCGATGGTCAGCCTTCATGCTAGTCAACCAATCTCCTGAGCCATATTAAATTTTAATTTGTAATGACTGCAAAAACATGCATTTTAAAATTGGTCTAGAATCCTTACCTAGTGATTTTTTGAAAATATAAATAAATAGAACTCAAATATGTCTTCCAAAGCATCACAAAGATCCTGGTAACTTAGCAACTTTGTATAATTCTAAAATTATACCTGTTTTAAAATGTATGTCATTGGAGGATAGTTCAATACTGCAGAAGAACCCAATCTTTCCAAAGCAAGCTAGCAAAGAGTGTGATGGCTAACACCGATATTGATTGAATATTAATTGGTTGCTTGGCCTATACATTATTCTTTAGTGGTAACTATTGCAGCGGAGATAAGCTGCCTAAAAATCGAATGTTATAACTTTATAACTGCAGATTATGCTCTCTGAAACACTTCAGTCAGTACTTGAGAAAATTGTTTTTAAGAAACATTTTGAAATATGCTATTGATTTTTTATGTTGTTTGTCAGTATTGCGAGATATATATTCATAGCATCTGGACTCGCTAGCATAAAGAGAGCAGCTGTTTAACTGAGTTTGTAACCACATGGTCAAAATAGTTTGGTGATAGATTTTTAATGTAAGCTTTAACCTTTCAAGCAATTTAATATATTTTCTTTATACCAATAAGTTATCAGAAAGCCTCCCAAACAGTATTATAAAACCTAATAATTTAGAATTATCTACTCAGCATTATTCTCAATTGGTATCTCAATTTTGCCAGCATTTTCTAGATCTTTTCCTGTAACTTTGGTTAAACTCAAAGTGTATGTAAATCTTTCACAGTAAATTGAAAGTGTGATAGATAAGTTTGATGGGGTGAGAATAACATTTTTATTCCGCATCTTTCAAATATTGTCATAGACTCTAAACACTTTATCAATGGTCAACCTTCACGCTAGTCAACTAATCTTCTGAGCCCTAGTAAATTTTCATTTGTAATGACTGCATAAACATGCATTTTAAAATTGGCCTATAATCCTTAACTAGTACTTTATTAAATAAACCAATGGAACACCAATATGTTTTTAAAGCACTACAAAAAGTTGTGTTGAGTTTGCTCATTTTATAATTTGAAAAGATACCTGTTTCTGAATGTACGTCAGCTGACGATAGGTCAATATTGCAGAAAAAAACCTATCTGTTCAGAGCAAGCTTGTGGAAGGTGTGACGGCTGACACTGATATAGAGTAAATATTAATTGGTTTCTTGGCCTATACATTATTCTTTGGTGGCAACTATGGCAGCGGAGATAAGATGCCTAAAAATCGAATATTACAACTTTTAAACTGCAGATTTTGCTCCATGAAACACTTACGTCAGTACTTGAGAAAATTGTTTTTAAGAATCAGTTTGAAAAATGTTATTGATTTTCTATGTGGTTTGTCAGCATTGTGAGATATATATTCATAGCATATTGGCTCACTAGCATGAGGAAAGCAAACTATCCTACAGAGTTTGTCATCACATGGTCAATATAGTTTTGCAAATTTTACACGTCAGGGTAAAATTTTTAACGTAAGCGTTAATATTTCAAGCAATTTAGTACATTTTTTTATACCAATAGGTTATCAGAAAGCCTTCCAAACAATATTATAAAACCTAATATTATAGAATTATCCACTCAGCGCGGCAAGACATACCTTTATTGTTGCATGCAGCTCATTGCTGGTTTCCATATTAGCCAGATAGAAATATAGGAAATTGGAAAAACGAAAGAACCTTCGCCTTCGATTGATTATGCCCATTGACAGTAACTATGATCGATGATTGGAGTCTCTTGGTCTCAATAAACTTGTAGTATTTCTGAATCATACATACCTCATGTCATCATACATTCTACATACCCATCCAGCTATGGACATGGACATCACAGGTAATTTGTATCAAAATAGAATTGGGAAACAACGTAGTTATTACTAGGTACAACATTATTTATGACAGAACAAAAGGCAGACGACTGAAACAGGTGTGACAATGCATAGAACAAACAACCGCATGAGTATTTAATATAAACAGCCCAGGCATCAGTAGTTATAAAAAATAGTGTAAAAAAGGAACAAGAGAGTTCAACAAGTGATCATTCTAGAAAGACCAGCAATATTTGCACAAACTTAAGTGAATGTTGAGGTAAAAACAGTTGAGGTAAAAAGACACAATTTTAGCCAATATTGTACAGCCAGTAATGGATATGCTAATTACAATGTATTTAAAATTTTATACATTGGATGTGAATAGCTGGAACTGAACTTAGACACTCATCAAACTGGACATAACTTATAAAGACCAGAGTCAATGAGTAACCAGATGCAGTTCAGCAACACAGAGTAATAGATCAGTAAGGTTCACTATAAAGTGGCACAAAAAAGATGCTAGTTATGAGATTTTGTAAAACTGTTCATGTTAGATGGTATCCCCTTTGTAGGTGGTTCAGTTTCAAATAGGAGTTGTAAAATATTACAACGATAAACAGCAAATGTTAGTAGATCAGTATGACAGAGTAAAGCGAATCTCAGAAGAAAATTATTGCATTATTAATAATTTGAGGCGATTATCTTCCAGCACATGTTTTATGAAACTGTATAACTTCAATAATAAAACATTTATCAACACAAATGTTGAAAAACACTGGGTAAGCCAAAATAACAAACTGATATTCAGATATTAATAACTTATCTCTGGTTTTCAGCAAGCTAAGTAGTTTATATCAAAACACCTTTTGATAATACAGAGGTAGAACCATAACAACAATAACCTATTGACTGCAACTTATCGAACATTGTTCAATGGTACTGACCATGCATAAGATTCACTGAGAGAAAACACGTTAAGGTGTCATGGCATAGGGTAAGATGGACATTGCTTGCCGTAACCAAATCGTCTGAAACACAAGTTCTCTGTTGTATAGGCACCATTTGATAATCTTATTCCCTACATCTATTTGTTACCAGAAAGTGATATCCATCAATATTATCAACATTGTAGAGTCTTCAGATAAACTATCACATGTAGACAACATCAGCAATGCGAACAAGGAAAAATTGATTAGTTCGTCAAGCCTGCTGGTACAAACATTGTGAAAATTTACAAATATAGCAAACCCTTCCCCTTCATTCACCTTTGCCATCTGAATGTGATTATCAACTACCAGACTTTTCTGCCGAAAAAACCACTAATCACCACTAATTAACATACACCACCTCAAGTTCATTGCTGATTCAGAGTATGAATAAATATTTGCTTGAGTTTTTTGTATTTAAACTACAGTGTTTTCTCACAGGCTAAATAGTTGAAGTTTTACAGTACTATGCACAGTATATGATGCAATAAAATTTTACTAAAGTAATTCCACTGTACATAAGGCTCTACATACAACCATATCAGTTATACTGGACTATTAGGTAAACATAAGCATTTTATTTTGGGGAGAGGTTCAAGGTCGGCGATTTTATTCAAGTGAGGAAAAGTTTCCTCAAATAAGAATTTATTTAGTTGTATGGACATTTAGGTTTTTCTTAATGAAAATGTTTTTCAGCTGTTTGACGAATTAGCAAGTAACGCTGCAGGGCAAAAAAAAAATTTCTACTTTTAAAAATGAAGGCAACCAGTATTTGCCTAATTGGAATACTGTACGCATCTAGCAACATATTATTAGCAGTTTTTTTTTCTTGAGTAATGTTAACCCTCTTTGTTAAAATGGGCAGGCCATGCTCCTTGTTTCCTTGCCAAAAAATATTGGCTTCATTAGCCTAATAGACCATCAAGTCACAAATTGACTAGCATGCAAATTAATTCAACTAAATTACATAGAAGCTGCATCTTAATATATTTGTAATGTTGAATATCAGAGCGTTATGTTGCAAAATGTATTTCATTGTGGCAAGCGGATAAAAAACAGTACATCCCTCACCTGTACAACTATTACCTTATACTAATTACCTTAATAGAATATATATTCAAAGATTGATAACAAGGAAATTAATACAACTAAATTAAATAGAAGCTGCATTTTAATATATTTGTGATGTTGAATATCAGAGCGATGCATTACAAAATGTACGTCGTTATGGCAAACGGATAAAAACCTGCTTAGTGAGAGCATGCTTGTTGGCTTGAATACATATCGTGTTGGTGGAAAGGTTAACGTTTCAAAAGTATTACAGTTTGCTGTCACACAACCTTTTAGTAAGACGTAGTAACATCCTTATAATACCTAGAGAATTAACAAAAGTTCCTACTTAGCAATTGATTTTGTCTAAATTAAACTATATATGAAAAACTCATAAAACTATCAGATTTTCAGCTTTTTTGCAATAATAGAAACAAAAAAATGTCTGCCATATGCACTTATAGAAAGCATCACATGGGCAGCAATCAAATACCTATGATTTAAATATATAGTTAAAAAGTGCAGAGTGGAGGTGCATCCATATAAAAATCAATAGCCACAATAAATCACATATTTAAAAAATTATTAATCAGTGCTATAAAGTAAGAAAACTTAGTGGTAACTTTTCTTGAGTATGTGGTACCTCGCTTATTTGAAATGTAAATTTGACATACGCTGCATAAAAATATTAAACTCAGACTGAAAGTCTATACTGAAATCTAGCAATTTACAAAAATAAAAATAATTTGCGGGTGAAATAGCACACCCCAAAAACTCATTGCATTTGCAAAACTTATGTAAAAAAAACTCAGTTGATCTCTAACTACCAATCGACTGAAGTGATAAAGTGGCTATGTATACAAAGACTTCTGGGACAGAAAATACATAGCTATGTTGAATTGGTCTAAATAATGTGTAAACAATAAAAAATGAGAGGTATTCCATCACATTTCAAATAACAACAACACGTAATGTATGCATGAATTTTTGTGTGAGTACACCTAATAAAAAGATGGTCTATCATTGTTATAAAGCTGATAAGGTAAATAGAGGGAAGTTGAAATAGAAACAAAGGTGTAACGCGTTAAAAGTGTATTGTATCATCGTAGTACACAGTAACTTTGCAATGTATTACAGCTTTCTATGTAATGCAAACACACTACGACTGCGAATTCAATCTTACCACAAATTGCCCCTTGCTACCTACAGTGGATTTATTTCCAATACGCATTACGCAAAACCTGGCAACTAATTTTGTGAATGTGCATTTTGCAAAACATGAAACCGCATGTGTGCTACCACTGCGCATTACTGTGAAGTTGAGACTGGATATATAGACACTAATGGCTTTTAAATCAATCATGCTGCATTGTTCAGAATTGTTGAATTCTATGTTCAGTAAGCTTAGGAACTTGCGCTCCAACACCCGAATCATTTTGGAATAATAAGTCAAGTATTACTACCAACTCGATCGATGAAATCAGGGTGTTTGTATTGTACTTAGTACTTTAGGGTGCATTACAAAATAGATATACTGCATATGCTGAAAACATAATGCAAATATACTGCATGAACATGAAATGCTTCCTACTGTATCGCTAATGCAGCTACATAAATATCTAGACAAATGTTCACTGTAACTGCAATGTATTTTTCATCAGCAAGTACTCATCAATGAGCAGTTACGATTTTTGTTGAAGTATTCACATCTCTGACATTAGTAGCAGCTTATAATCTCAAATTGTTAGTGTACATATACAGAAATAAGTAGGTGTTTAAAACTATTAGATAATTGAGCGACCCCTGGGCTGTTTATGAACAGAGTCATTATAAATAAAATAGTTTTAAAATGTTTAAATAATTAATTGTAGGCCTACTTCAGTATTTGGCTGGGTAATTTTGTTTTTCATATTCTATGAAAAAACTGTGCTTTTTAAGTTACTGGAACATATATGAACTATCTAAAATTACGCCTAAATGCGAGTGCAATCTTTAATCTGCGCTTATCTATGTATTTTGTAAACAAAATGGTAGTTGGCCAGTAAATCCGAGCAATAATTTACACTGTATACCATTGATCCGGGTAAGAAATACGCTGAATAGTTTCTATTAAATGAGAGCGACCGATTCAAAAACAGGAATCTATGTTATTCCTAGAAAAAACCAAGCATTTTGTGTTGTGCAACGACGTAGCAATCAGCTTATAATGATTTATTCACAATAAGGGCTAAGAGGGGTTAAATATATACTTTCCGCTACTACAGTGCCGTCAGAAATTATGAGACCACCTCACATTTTAAGAGACAATTGGTGGTAGCAATGATTTACTGACTTAGTTTTACAAAAAACTATCATAAACCATATACCATTAGATGCGGAATTTTCTACTGATTAATATGAAGCAAATTTCCATCACATAACAATCCATACTTATTTTTTATCTCAGTCGAAAGGCATATGCAACTGATATGAATAAAAAAAACGAAAATTTGCTTATCTATTTCTATTGAACTTTCAGCTCGTTCAGCTTTTGATATTCCTGAAATATAATTTGAACAACTCTTGTAAATAGATGGTGGCCCTGAAAAGGGCCGTTGGGGTTGTCAATTTGCTGGGGTTACCATTAATATTTGGTAGGCCAGCCTTTGTTCTTGATCACAGCTTGACAGCGTCTTGGCATGCTGCTGACCAGATTTTGCAGTTCTTCTGCAGTCACAATGTGATGCCATGCTCTGATTATCTTTTCTATCAGCATTCTTTTGTTGGTTGGCTTGTCTTTCGCTATGATGCAACTCATCCTCTGCCATAAGTTCTCTATTGGGTTCAAGTCTGGAGATTGGGCTGGCCAATTAATGGTTCTCACTTCATTCTCCTCCGTCCATCTTTTCACCAATCTTGCACGATGACAAGGTGCATTGTCATCCCGAAACATCCAGTCATCCATTTGAAAGAAGGTTCTGGCACTTGGCAGCATCTTGGTCTGCAGAACATCCTTGTACTTTGTAGCATTCATCATTCCTTCGCAGATATGGAGGCGACCAATTCCACTTGCCACTTGTAGTTGATATCGCGGACGCAATCTTTTGAGATCGTAAAGGAGACGCCGTTGAAACAGCTCGCAACATTTACTGCAAAACCCGTAACTAAAGACAAGGTCACCCATTGACGTCTAACGCTAATCAATCATGATTTACGGAAAAATATCTTGTCAAATTTACATTCGTAGATTATAGCTTCGGTTCCGAAATATTGCGCTATTATTTATAAGCGACCGTGAAAAAATTAAAATATTTATTGGTACCTCGCCTATTATCCGGCATCGTTCTGGAATTTCCGTGACAGCCAGACTTCAGCAACTACAAAACGTTAAAAGATTTTACCTGTTTCTGTCAACCCTGGACAGTAAGTTTGTGATAACGCATTTTAAATTTATGACTCCTTATGTATGTTAAGATTTGTATTTATTTACAGTGCAATTATGAAGTCAGTTGAACAATGATCATTGTTTTCAATTATTTATTAATTTTAGCGATTTACCTCTCAAGCTTAAATGTGACGGTGACTTTCTAAAGGTTTAATTGTACACGTTCATGGCTTTAGTATATACCGTTTTTTCGATGTAATTTATAGAGCGATAGTTTTTTTTTAGCTTGCAAAGTACTTAAATGATAATCCAGTTAAAAAGCTCTTTCACCTAGTTATAGACTCGGCTAAGTGGGTTTGGGTTTTACAGATATGTTAAATAGGGCAGCTTTGTGAAAACCACATAAGTCCAAATTTAAGTGTATTTGGCAAACTTGTATTGACCAGATTTTGGTTATTATACAAACTTACAAACTTGTCCGTCCATCAAAATGCTTTTTAGAATGATTCAGCGGTATTCAATTAAAACACTGGGAGTTGTAGAAGTATTACACGTCAAGTCAATTACTTTTTTATGCTACAACATAGTACAATTGTGCAATGTTTTTTTTTATTTGAAAAACATGAAAAAAATTATACTTGTACATTATAGTGAAACTAGCTGTGCAACCCGGCGTTGCCTCGTATTAAGAAAATCAGCTTAGAAACAATGAGACATAATAAGAGTTGCCTGCCACTTGCTATCAGTTTTGCAGATTGCTAATGGATAATTTTAGTAAGCTAATGAATTACAATCACTTATGAAATCACCCTGCATGGTATGCAAAGCCGTTGGGTATGTGCTCCCATATAGTGAATTATATTGACAAGCTATCAACTCATTTTCTGTGGCCTATTAGGTAGGGTGTCAGACTGGTGAATGGTTGGGTCTGAGATCAAATCTTCTTCGATTCAGGTTTTTTATTTCAAGAACTTAATAGCTATAGCCGGAATGCATACATACGGGCATACTTTGAGAAATATATATAGATTTACCATTCTAATTTTTTAACTTAAGATCATTAGAAAAGTGTTTTCGTGTATTTTTAAATAAATTAATAAAAGAAATAAACAATGATTACCTGCAAGAGAGGGTTAATGTTGCAGCAGATGCTTATTGTATTCACAGTTTTGATTGGCGATACTGGTACATCTCGATGCTGGTACAAATCTAAAAATGAGATGTCAGGCTTTTTTGTCTAATACTTTGTCTGGCTAAACGGAGAGTAGATGTGGAGACTATTCTTACTCCAGATGACACACTTATTCACGTATAAAGCATTTTGCCTTTAAAAGATTTGTTGAAGCCGGAAATATGAGTGGAACGACCCAATTGAAATGGCACATTAGAAAATTGCACAATAAACGGGTAGGTAAGAAAAATCTAGCTTTTAAAATTATTTCATAAACTAACATATGTGTCCCCGGCCGTCGGAATTTACAATCGTGCGGTAATTGCGTTGTTGACAATAGCGCGCTAAGCGTGCTATACGCTATTATATGACTCACCGTCACTATTTTAGTAAACAGTGGTTTATAGAGCATTCAACCCTGCTCTTTCACATGGTCTTGTTTATTTTTGTGTCTGACCAATCATAAAGCCAGAATTGCCATTTAACTTTACCCATATCGGTGGTTGCTATGGAATTTTTCATAACCCAAGACCGTAAGTATAGGCTCTGATTGCGGATGCGCGCGTGTATGTGGCTATTTCCTGTTTTACCGCCTCAAGCTAAAACCAAATCGAACCACTGTAAACATTACGGCTAGTTCATGCTAATATTTTAGATGACTATTTCTACTTAGAATCTGAGTCGGCTGCCTCAGATCATAGTGAAAGCGATGATGAGGATTGTTATAATAGAGGAATTTTAGAAATACAGCTGCTTACGCAATATGTGGCTGCTAACGATAATGAAAGTAATAACGATCATGCTAATGAATTAAATCAAATTACAGAGAATAACAATCAGCCTATCACTGCTGATAACATTCCCATTCTAGCTGTTGACATCAAACTAATAAGTGGATGCAAATGTAGGGAATTCTGCGTGAGTTTATGCCATCTGAACAAATGAGCCTCATGAGAACTGTGTATCAAGGATTACTGAAGGAAACATTAGATATGATTGTGTTGGGACAAATTGCCACTAACATAACAAACAAACCCCTTCAATGTGCTACAATAAATCTCTGCAGTGTACTCTGTGCTACACTCTGTGAGTGTTAAACTACATAAAAATAGCTCTAGATTGGATGGTCACTTGGTGAGTTGTGTTGATATTTCCGCATTCTGATGCCCTTATGTGGTCACTTTTCGTTGACCTTACCATGACCTTCTGTATAGGTAGGCAATTCTGAATATGCTTCCAACACTTTGATAAGTCATTGTACTGTCATTATATGCAATCATAGCAATATAGCTTGATGAAAAGTGCCCAGTTTGAAACATACCATTTTAATGAAAATCTTCAGGATGGTGAGCTTTTAGCGACATATATTGTTGACCCCACCATGAACTTTAGGAGGTCAACTGTCAATCGGATTTGAATAAAAATGCGACCATCATTTTTTTCATGGCTTTAATGTGAAGAATGTCAGGTTTCATCCATATAGGTTGAGATTAAGTGATCGGTTGCTATGGCATTTTGATTTGTAAACAAATACCATGATATGCGATTCATGAACCGTCAACTTTATCTTGCTTAAACTCAAGACAACAGTTTTAGTTCATCGCGAGACCTTCTCTACTAAATCTTGCATAACTTGGGCATAAATAATCCGATTTAAAAAATTTAAAATGCATTAAAATTCTCAGAATTTGCTGCTTTTAAATCTTTAAATAACTCAAAAATGTAGTTTTAGCATGATTGTACATTCTGACTGCCTGGGTCACATATGCAAAAAGTAATAATATTTAATAATGAAAAGTGCACATTGAGTAGGCCTATGTGCGATCGTTGAAAGGATATGCAGTATATGGCAAGAATGATGGGAATGGTAAGAATGGCTTAGGTTTGTGGTTACATGAGCACATTTTGTAAACTTGTGGTTGCTATAGGCATGATTGCAAATTCAATTTGAAGGTGACTTTTGTTGCTATAACTCGATAGACAAATGACACAAATTTTGAGATTTATCTATATATTTGTTTTTTTCTCCGAGTTGTTCGTGTGTGCATGTTTGCTTGTCGAGCTATAGCTATTAAGGTCCAAACACACTAGGCGATTTTATCACATGTGGTATGATGAGCGCGAAAATATCGTTTGTGTGTGCCTAAACACACTTGAGCGATTCCCTAGCAGACGATAACGTGGACACGCTCACAAGCTGCCAATAAACTTCCGTGTCATTAGTTTCTCTTGTATTGTTAAAAAATTTAGGTAAGTCAATATGGCGCTGTTTAGACAACGTCGCACCCAACTTCCGCTTTTGTTATTAGGCCTATCTCCCTTTCACGGATTGTACACTACAAGAAGACGTAAGAAAATTCGATTCTTGTATTTTTAACAGTAATATTTTACGATTTGCATATATAGTTTACTTTATAGTAGTGTTTTATGTTTAACATATCAATTGTTCACCATTCTCAAAGTGGTCAACCTGCGCAATGATTGACTCTAAATGTTGGTTTTCAACTGATTTTTTTGTAGTTTTTGTGTGTTATGTCGTACAGGACCGGAGTGCTTTTATAAAATTTGTGAACAATTCAGTGTTCGTTTTGATGATGTTTCTATTGTAACAAATTGGCAAAATGTTGCTGCTGTACGTTGGTGAACACCGAACACTGATGAGAAATAATAATTCGTCATAAAACTGCACTCTGGGAAATCAACCAATCGAAATGCATCTCGCTCGCGATAAAGTTGTGATAGAGAATGTTTACAGTGATCGCTCTGCATGATCTCGCTGAGTGAGTTCTAGCGCAATGCAGCGCGATATCACACTGAATTTTACCAAGTGTGTTTGGTGAAGTGTGTAAAGTCACCAAGTTAAAATCTTGGAATTAAAATTCCACATCCTGATGAATTTGAACTCATGATGATGCAACCGCAAGATTTTTTATCCACACTCTACTGCTGAGCTATACAAGGCGTATTGATCAGAGGCGTTATTATTTGCGGTATACTTTATGCGCTCACTAAATGACATACTATTTGAAACTCTATTAGTACTATGAAACATGAATCTTTTTCGTGTTTTCTTGAGCTGCTATTGTCAGTTTTTTGTAAGGTTCAATTTCTATATCGCGGTCAAGCCCAATTATTTTTACGTGGTCAATTGTATTATCTCGATAGGAAGAGCCTCGAAGTTTTCTTTCCGTTCAGTAAGACAAAGACACTACGATATCTCATTACATTTGTACCAGTATTAAGAGGTACCAATATCGTCGTGATCAAAGTTTTGATGGATAGCTTCTGGTGGAACATTAACCTTAGTAAGCGAATAAATAGTTGTTATCATTAATTCAATATATTCATACTTTTTATTTTATTTTCTCTGTTTGTATTATTCGTATCATCACCGGATCATGTTTCATTGTAGTCGTAGCAAAACAGACGTCATTTAGCTATCACTTACTAATTATTTCGCATTTACATTCAAACCCTTTTATAGTTGTTTTATTTCTTTAATTTAGTTGACCTGCACAACACATTTTTCTCATGTTTGAAAGTTACAGTTGTTTGAAAAAGTCTGAAAACCTTTACAGTGGTTTTTATTTTTTCTTTTGATTTATTTATACTACAGAGAACACTTTTCTCATGATATGTAGTTTGAAAGTTAGAATGGCGTGTGTTGTTATATTTAGATACAAATAAATGTTGTTATATGTTAAATACAAATAGATTTTCTGTTCAAAGACTTGTATTACCATGACAACGCTGGGTAGTACAGCTAGTATATATATATATATGTATATATATTTATGTATATACATAAAGATCGAACGGGCAACGCCGGGTAATACAGCTAGTATATATAGATATATAGTATATCTACATATATGTATATATGTCTCAAAGTTTGTATGTTTATTTGTCCAGCTATAGCTATTAAAATTTTGGAATTAAGAATTCGCATCACATAAGATTTGATCTCAGACCCTCCCATTTGCCAGTCCAATCTTACCAATGAAACTGCCCAAGCCTAATGGATTTAATAGGTGATATATGTCATTATATGGGTGCAAGTATGCTACCATTTTCCATTTTGAGGCAACGTAATGGCACAACGTCATGGAGAGCGGTAGCCTAATTTAATGCATGCTCAATCGTGTGAGCAAGCAGTTAGCTCTTATTAGTAAGCTTACTCTAATTAGCCATTGGCAATGTGCCAGGCAAATAGCAAGTGGCAGGCAACTAAATTACCTCTCATCATTTATAGGCTGATTTTTAAGACCCATGCAACGCCGAGAATTCCGCTAGTATATATAGCCATATAAGGCAGACCATAATCAGTTGTATACTTTGTAGGTTTACATTTGACCCACCCTGAATGGCTCATACAAGGTTACAGATGAGCTAACCTTCTCTATATGCAATAAGAGACTCCAGTTGTTTCCACAGGGCACCCAAAGCAGGATATGGCTTCAGATTCTGTAGTTTGTGGATTTTGCTTAGGGAAGGATGAGCAGCTAGTTGATCCAAGGTCACTTCCTTGTTATCATTCCCACTGCTATCCTTGTCTTGTTGAAGACTTTGCAGCTAACAGGATTGTCAGATGCGGTACTTGCAAGTAAGTTGGGATATGTTTAGCCTTTTATCTACCGAGCGCTTACGGTTGAGAAAACCCCAGCGTACCAAGCAAATTACTCGGGTGATTTGAGCCTTCGACATGACTGCATTAAAACTGCAGTAACTTACATCAAGATTGTGGTAGATACATAATTTAACATGCACAGGGAAGCTGAGTAATTTTTCTACAAGCTGATACTTTTTCTATAGAAACACCTTGCAAATAGTTTACAGCCGAAGTCTCGATTTTTTGAAGCTACGAATTTTTTATTTTTTACCCTATGTTGCATTCCAGTTTTCTATTTCATAAATGTAATTGACAATGTTGTATAAATAATAATTGCACAGATTCATAGGTTCACAAGAATTCGCAAAAGGAATTGGTCGTCGAAAAGCAATGAAAGTGGAGTTATGAGCTCCGATGCATTTCAGGAGAGCCATTCGAAATTCTTAGTGAACGACCAAAATGACCAGTGAAAAATGAAGGCCTGACATGGCCGCGTAAAATTTGCTATAACTTACATGCAAATTAGCATGGAGCTATAAATAAATATGCATTATAGAGTTTAGAAATTTTCCAACAGGCAGCCATTTGTTCCCTGCAAATCGTCTATGAATATTTCAGTCAATATTCAAATTTGTCGAAGTTATCACTTTTCTACCGTAGAATATCGGTTCAAATTCATTTTTAGAAGCAATAACTTTTTGAAAGTGGCTCATGAGTAGCATCTGCACGGGTTAATTTCATATGTTTGCAAGAGTTTGCGAACAAAATTGGTAGTCCAAGTGCCTCAAAAGTAGAGTTTGGAGCTTTGGCGCATTGCAGGTGCATATCTTTGCAATGCTCATGACGCCATGTTGCTAAGCAGTGCAAGACAGTTACCCGACAGGGCTGTTCAAGCTCTGCTATAACTTTTGTGCAAGTTGGCATGACGCTGCAGATGAATAGGCATCTGGAAGCTGAGATATTACTCTACAGGCAGATATTTTGCTCCGGGCAGCTCGCGAAAATCCGGCGATCTATATATTCGCAGTTATGATTTTTTGCTGTCCGATTTTTATGCATTTCTTGCAAGTATATATTTATGTAACGACTGCATATAAACTTATAGCAAGGATTCATGTATGCTGCAGCAAAGGATAACTGGTTGTGGACATGAAGAATTAAGTTGTGAGTCTGTATTCTTACATTTGGTTAAGCAGTACAAGACAGGAAACAACATTTATTACAAGAAGAAACAGCAAATCCTTGACTACTAGACAGAAAAAATATGAGAACTGAACTCTTTGATTAGGCGGGTGCCCTGTAAAGGGCAGTGAGAATACCAATGTGCAACCAATATTAGATAATAACATTTCAGCAAATGTATGTACCAAAGCTAGCGATACAACGCAATGAAGCATTTGAGGAAACCAAAATACAAATTTGCAAATGTTGTGGGTGACTCCTCTGCCGACTCCCTAGCTTTCTCCTGCTCATCACCAATGAATATAGTCAACTTGTGCACATAGCCAGAGACAGCATCATAAAGATCAAGCATCAATCATTTGGGTTTTAAATCAGCTCAGCTTTGAAATCCATCATTGTTCCCTGTTTTAACGCCAGTTGTTTCACTCTCATTTTTGCAATCCGATTCGCTCTGTTGATTTTCTTTTTTACTTCCATCGTCTTCCCAACATTGTTCTAACCTGAAATCCTTTTTTCACTTCTAAACCTGTCGATGTCTTCCTCCAAACAAATTTTTTTAGCAGAGCTCGAACAATCACGTGCGTTCATGATGAATAATTTTCCATAAACAAATATCGAGTCTTTTCCACGTGTACTCTTTGCATGCACATTAGGAAATATTTATAGCCTCAAAACAGTAGTACAAAGCCTACTAAAATTGCGCAAATTATTATTAGTAAATTTTAATGCTACTTTTTAAATAAAATAAAGAATTTTAAAAAAGCCTATTGAATACGAAATTCTGTCGGAAAATTACAGGATTGGAACGCTGAGACAATGCTCTTATCCTCATGCTCTTCGATTTTCGTATGAAAAATGTTCAAATCTGATGGGAAATTTCTATGACTCGTAATGAACTGAACCACGAATCTAGAGAAATGGGAATTTCTTGTATAAGTCAGTCTTTATCAATTCTATGTTCTTATATTTTTCATTGAGCATAGTTAGCTGTATTTGTTAGCGGTACTCTTGCCCATAGTTTCATTTATTTTTTACGTTATACGCCACCTGCTGTTTATTGCTGACTCGCACTTTAGAACAATAAAATGTGTTCACATACACACCATTAGTTCAGGATAATGTGGTCAGAAAAGAGTTCTTGTCAGGACATAGAGGTGGGCAGTTGGTGCTTGCTTGACCAGTCGTTGCTGGGCTCTTGCTTCCTCCCTTCTTCCGGATAGCCCAGTTTTAATTGGTGCTCTGGTGTGGGACTTTTTCTGGTGGGGCCAGTAGGAGCGCGACAGCACCTGTGTCCCTTTTTTGCTGCCGGCAATACTTTCAAGCTGCTCAATCAGTTAGCAACTTGCAAAGCATCAGACCAGATGCAATTCTCTTTAGAAATTTATGCTTTATCATTTTATTGTCATTACGCATGCTACGCAAAGTTAAAGTTTAACCATCTGTTCAAAGCTAAGTGCTATGGAGGCAAAAGGTATGTTACATTTTTTGTATATTACATTTGATGCTTTACCGTTAAATTATTTACTCTGTAATTGCTGTTATGTAATTGTCACAATTGCATTTATGTCTCATTTGTACATGCGGTTTTTATTTGCTATTATAGCTCATGTAAACATTTAGCTTAGTGCTACTTGTTCTATTGCAGACTTCACGGTGTGTTTTGACCATTATGTTTGGAGAATAATAATAAAGAGCGTTACAGAGTCACACTTCCTTAGTCGAGTCATTTCATTTCAGTGAATCTAAGCCAATCTAGCAATTTAGCCAACTGAATTGCTATAGTTATGCTTCCTTAATACCCTTACATCATGACTTTCAGAGCCGTATTTGACATGACGTTAGCAAGGTTACCACATGCGACGAAAGTGAAAAACTGCTTACAATTTTGTGACACCTGTGCAAACAATTAGACAGAAGAGCCAGCAGTGAGCTACTGTACTACCTGCAGTAGGAGGATGTGTAATAAACACCTAGAGGTGAGTTTCAATATAAACTATCATAAACTTGGTTCTAATTGTTTATCTCTCGTTGAAGAGATAAACAAGTAGAACCAATTAATTCTACATGTGTTTTTGTTTAATTGTTTATATTCATCATTTTAGCCGCATGGTCAGTTCTTCCCTTTACACAGAGATGTCCTTGACATTAAAGAGTATCATAAAAAGGCCAAAATGTTGAAGGAACACAGATGTGCTACACATCAGGATGAACCAATCATACTGGGATGTTCAGTTTGCTTAGATTTACTTTGCGTGACATGTATAGATGGTACAAAAGGATGTATCGATGATAAGTTTTAATAGTGTGGAGCTTCTGCATCAATCTTAATAGAAATTTCATGCATAATGAAGCATTTATTACAAGTGATCTGAATTTTTAGTTTCTGAAGAAGCTTGTGTATCACAGTCTTCGTGTGACATCAGCACCCATCAAATTTGAAATAGCATGATATCCGTCTGCAAAAACTAATTGGTCGCAAGTTATTTTATGTTAGTTGTTACATGCTCAGTTAAAATGCGTTCTTTCTACAAAACAGTTTAGATGATGGTTGATTTTTTAGGAACAAACGTGATAGGTTTGTAATCTCTCTCTCCCTTTTTCTCTCTCTCTCTTTCTCTCTCTTCTCTCTCTCAATTAATGCGATTGA
The DNA here is from genome assembly GCF_963576615.1 of Watersipora subatra. NCBI lineage: Eukaryota > Metazoa > Bryozoa > Gymnolaemata > Cheilostomatida > Watersiporidae > Watersipora > Watersipora subatra. The sequence continues at coordinate 61,190,935 of NC_088709.1, forward strand.
TTTGGATAGCTACTAATTGATTTCATCATTTAATAGTTTTTTATGATTTATTGTGAGTGAACTTACGCTATGAATTGCTGTCAATTTTAAGCGTAACTCTATAAATCAGCATGATTGGTAAGGACTAACGTCATGAATTTGTGTGAATAATAAGGAATTCCTCTATGAAGAGGCATCACTTGTATCAATTCACCCAAAGGCTTGCTGTGGAAGACAGTGAATTGATCTATAAAAAGATCTGTTGTTGATGGGTAATCACTCAATCTGTTAAAAAACCGTTTTTGTAATCATCGAGCTGTTGTTTTTTACGCTTGTCAAAACATATGTCATAAAATTGAAAGCTATTAATAGATAAGGTATACTTTTTATGTTTAACGGTTTCAGTTACTATGTTTCGTTGTATAGTGATTCTTTTTATGAAAACGTTTGTCTTTATTGCCTATTTGATCAAAGTATTTTCAAACGTTCACATGTATACAATACACGCTCCTACAACGAAGATAAACCATTCCAGTATCGTTTACATTATATGAATTTTATGTAATAAAAAAGTAAAATACATATCAATTTCCTAATCGGTTCCAAGCTCCTTCCAACCTCACCCCTTTTGGGCAAACAAAAAGGAAACACCTGACTTAACCCTTTTTTAATTTGTAGGCTGTTCCATAATTGCAACGTTATTAATTTGCATCGACAACCTTTCTCCTTTTTATGATCAATTTCACTGGTTTTATAGACCGCTATTGTGGTAATTGTACAATAAATTGATATAAATTTTTTTAACGTAAAGTTAATTAAGTAAAATGCATAACTGATATTTTATAAGTCTACAGCAAAATAAAATGACAAAATGTTGTAAAAAGGTGGTACTACCTGTTTGTCATATATACGTATCCAGGGGACTAAAGTTAAGACAAAAAAGAACTTTCAACGATACTCCAACTCGTTAAATTCGGATTGGTTGACCAACACTGTAACGCCTGCACAAACCGATTGCCTTCGTATTCATGAACCATGCACAGCTACCCTATTCTCTGTTTTGCCGACACATCGAGCGATTTATTATGACAAGACAAACTTGATTGTTTTGAAAGTTATATATATGATAGATATAACGGTACTCACACGTTTTTTTTCTTTTCTCAAGTGCAGCGAGATAGATTAATGTTCAAACTGATTTTGAAAACTCGCCCGACTTGGAATTTTATGGTAAGTAAATTTTTTAAATGATAAGAAGCAAAAACTTCAAATAAAATTTTTTCATTATTTGGAGTTAACGTTTAAAGAAGTATCCATTATTGGAGCATGTATTGTAGTTCTTCTATGCTTTTCAGATGTCAAAATTTGGTTGTTTATCAGCTCAGCGCAACTATATAATAGTCGTGAAGTAGTGTTTCATGGCTGGTAATGAAACTCTTCCATGACATTAAGCACTACATAAGGTGTACTTTAAATGCACGATGATTTGAAATAAAGATTTACATGTTTTCATGCTACTTAAAACTTTATGATTGATTTTTGAAAATGCTTTTTTTTGCTAAATGCGTGATCAAAGTTTTAAAACCTTGAAGAAAAGTCTTTGGAGAACTATTTGTGCTTCCAAGCTTTTCAGATTTCAAGATTTTGCTGTTTATCAGCTCAGCTGTTACAGGTTCTGCACATGCCACCGTCAAGCTGGAGAAGCTAGTGAATTTGCTGAAGGTTAAAAGGAATAAAGTAAAAGCTGAGGCTTGGGTTAAAGATGGAGAGTTTTCTAGCCTTCTCAAACGCAGTATCAAAGTACTCTCAGACTATGAAAAGAAGACCAGAAAACTTGTTGATCAATTACACAACTCAAGAGATAAACAGGTAGATATCCTACTATATCTAAAGGTTACTCAAAAGAGTCAACAGTCAAGTCAGCAGTTTTACAAGATCAGAAATAAGCTAGTAGGTAGTACCATTTCTTTAGATTGTCCAATAAACGACATCGGGTAAGTTACAGAAGAATTTTGAAAACTTTATATTTATTATCTTTAGTGTATAGGTAAAAAAATACACATAAAAAATAATTTCAATGCAAAACTTGATGGAAAGAATGGGTTGATAAAATATGGTAAACCAGACAATCTTGATAATACTTTTGATGGCGTTAAAATCATGCACTGGACATACACTAGCTTTGTGTTGAAGTATTGCAAATCTAGATAAATCTGAATTCTTCCATTTTGTTTTTTCACATTATCTGTAGGATCTGTAGAACAACCACAACTACAATATAATTTTTTTGTAAATTATAGTTTATTTTTATGATTGAGAAAAAAATTATAGTTTTTATGTGAAAAAATGTTTTGTTAGAGTTTTAATGAGATACAAAAAGAAGATTTGGCGCGACGAAGGATTCCAAAGCTGAAGTTTAGCTATCAGCATTAATGACCAGTGGCTGGCCTCTAATTTGGCCTCTACCCAGCTTCTGGGAAGACACCAGATGACAAAAAACGTGGCCTAGCCAAACCAAGGGATCTAAAAGTCGGCCTACATTTGACTCAGAGGTGGACCAACTTATCAATCCTTGGTTTAACTCGACTTGCCTACTTGATTCAGCAACTTACAAAGCGGCTTCAGCAGCTGCACCACTAGCATAGTGCTTTAAAAAAAATAACCCTGACTAAAACCCAACCCCTTTTGAAGCTGTAGAAAGAATGGCCATAAATGGTAGGGATGCTTGAGTAAGAAGCGCATAAGCTGAAAAAGCAACTGATTGCTGCAGCAGTAGGTTGGAGTACTGATTCCACAGAAGCCTGTAAAAGTTGTAACCCGGAGAGGCAGGATTGATCCAAGTCAGGGTGATCATAGAGCTATTGACTGGAATAAAGAAAGACGAGCTTCCGGTGGTCTTCCAAAATTACTACAATAGCCCTATAAGAGCTTGCAACCTCATTGATCAAACCCCAGCTAGGAGGTAAACCAGCAGGCTATTGCATCCCCAGTTTGCTTCCAGTGCTGCAGACACGAGTAGACTAGACTGAAGGAAGAAGCAGGGGATGACCACCCAAAAATTCCGAGGCAGTTCCGCTTACAGAACGTATATGGCCATACTAGCGGTTGGACAACACCTGCCTTTACAGCGACAGGACTCGCTCCAGCTGCTTCATGTCAACCTGCCAACATGGAAATTTAAAAGGCTGTATTAAAATTGTCAGAGTCTAGATCGCCTAAGCAAGATTCACCTACCCTTCAGAATAAAGATGGTACGAACAAGGTATTGCTCAGTTGTTAGATAGGCCTCATTCAACCAGGTTTTTTTCTAGGAAAGCTAGAGGGCTGGTTTGTCTACTTATTTTTGGATACTAGATGTGCTAATGATTTGCTAAGCAAGCGAGTGTTTGACCTGTTCTCCCAGACTGCAGAATCGCACCAAAGAAGGTAGCAGCCATGGCTTGCTGGGTGATGAGATCCGATTGTCATTTTGGAGCGTGCTTCGACTATGTGTCAGACTGCTGGGTGAAAAGACAAAGGAAGTCTTTGTTGTGAGTCATGTCAGCAAAGACAGCATGCATGACATACATTCCTGATGGCTTCCTAATGGTCTATGGAGTTTTGGCAGCATGTAGTATCGGTTAGTGGCAGCCCGCTGAAGTGCACCAAAAAATCGGACGCCTGCTGCTTGTCAATGTGTATGTGGTAAGAGATACTTTGGCTATGACTGGGCAGAAATAATCCTCCCATGTTGAGTCAATGTGAAAGACAATTGTACGCAGGGTTTGATAGATGGCTTCCTGGAGGATCCTTGGTGGAACCGACCATGGTTGAACGAAAACATTAACATGAGGTGTCTCAATCTAATTTAGCGATCCCTAACACTTGTCAGTACCACAGTGGGCACTTTCACCTGAGTAGAGCCCACCAGGTAGACATGGAGGTACTTCTGTTCTGCAATGACCAACCACTTATACCAAGGCTGAGAAATATAGGTGATGGCTCACGTGGAAAAGATGTTCAAGCTGCCTAGGCAGAACTTCCAGTAGTGTGAAAAGGTGGAATGGTTGAAGAACTTGCTGAGCCTTCAATAGGGGTAAAGAGAGCATCGGCCAAAGTAAGTTCCAAAATAAAGAAACTACATAACTGTATTATAGGAAGGCACTCACCTCATCTAAAAAACCCCATCTGTTTGCTGAAAGGGGCTAAAGCAGATCAGCAGTTTCAAAACGGTTTAAAAAGACGAATAAAACCAACTGGAGGCACTTTGAGCTCAAATCCCGAAGTGTTGTTTTTGAAGAAAGATGTAAAATAGAGGTTCCACATAAACTAAAATTGTCTAAATGCAGTAATTGGGTAAATTATTTACCATTCAACAGCTGGTTTCGTAACGTTACGTCAATAACGCTCCAAGCAAGCGTTCTCATGATTTTCTAAAATCTTATCAGGTAGTCATTATTGTATGATATTACAACAATATCGCAGGAATATTTTCAGAAAATTGTTCAAAAGTATTATGGTAACACTCCATATAATGTTACAGGAACAAACTTTGCTAATGTAATAATGATGTTGTTAGAGAAAGTTATTATGGAATGTCTCAGTGATGTTCCACGGAGGTTAGTTTGAAATGTTTGAACTTTAATGTCTATATAGCATTGACATGCCAATTAGCTGGAAATTTAGGGTGCAAAGTCATTTTCACCTTGAAAAGAATGTTCAGGAAATGTTACAGGAAAGTTATTTTGAAATTTTGGACTGTAACCATCTACAAAACACTGACTTACAATGTAAAGGTAACATTATGATGCGGCATTGTTTTCACTGTTAACTGAATTTCTCAGTAATGTTACGAAAAGTTATTGTTTAATGTTTAAAAAGTTCAATTTTTTATAAATGTAAATATTCATATAACATTGATTTGCAATATAAAGGGAACATTATGGTGCAACATCGTTTCTACTCTCAAATGAATGTTAAAAAAATCTTTTGACAATGTTTCGCTTATAATGCTGTTTAATAACATTTTCATTTCAAAATTTCTTTCACAACTTTCTAGTTTGCTGGCGCTTTTAGACTTTTTCTCATTAGCTCATTAAATAAGCTGACAACAAGTCTTTCAAAGATAAGCTAACTTTAGTTTTACTAATTTACCAGAAACGCAAGATCCATTTTTTGAAGTTGTGGCTATTTGATAATAAAAGCTATTTAGAATTAGATGATATGAGTAAAATTGAAAGATTTATTCCTTTGTTTTTACAAATATATAGAAACAATAATAATAGCATGGACAAAATTTTGCTCATTTTAAATGGTTTATGCAAAAAATGCTGTTTCAAATTTCCATTTGCGCTCTTAGCTAAAAATATCCCAAAAATGATTAGGTTTCATTAGAATGCATTTGACATTAGAGTGTGTTTGTTATGGCGTACAATCATTATGAACACTTTAAAAGCGATATTTATACCTGTATTTTGATTTGGTTCTAAATTTTTTCTCTTATGGTATCATGCTATCGTTTGGGCATTTACTAACAGTATAGCATGCGGAAAAAATATTGTGGGATCGTTATGTTTGGTACATTATAGGAAAGTTGTACTCAATTTGTTAAATTACATTATGTAAAACGATGTCAGAATGATTGAAAGTGCCTGCATATTTACATTCCAAGAATGTTATGGATGCAATTTTCTTGGATGTTAGCTATTATCTTTGATGCAACATCATGGACAGAATGTTTGTGAAATATTATGTAACATTCTCCCAATATCATGGAAATGTTGTCCAAGATCTTTTACTGAACCCTCCAATAACTTATTTACCACAATCTTGTTAGAATGTTGAAAAGGTGCCCACACATTATCTTGAGAAAACTTTGCAATGAAATGTTTCTGAAATTTTTTGGAAGATCTCTGGAATGTTCTGGGAATGTAAAATTATAAGTTAGGTTATCACCTTTCTTAAATCAATGACATCGTTAATTTTTTGCCGAGCGTCAGTTGTTCAGTACCCAGGACTTGATCAGCGGCTATCGGTGAGTACTTTTGGATGCCAATGTGTGAAAGGAGTTTTTCGTTGCCACTTGCTCCCGGTGTAGGAAATGATAGGTTCTGCCCTTTGGGTCAACCTTGGCTCCAGACTCCTTTCAGAAGTTGATATAGTGAATTTTCCATGCGAAATCGCTGTTGTTAAACCTGGATGGTATGATAGCTATTACCTCATAGTTTGACGCACTGGAAGAGTTGTTCCAGTGGCTGTGAGAGGCAGGATTGAAATATAAGTTGGCCAAATACAAATTCCTCCAGTCTCTCGTTTATCACTTGAGGCACATGGTCAATAAGGAAAGGTTACCCACTGTTCCTTAAACGGCTCAATCGGTCCGTGAATGCAGTTTTATTTGAGGGTTCAGCGAGCTACAGGGATTCCTGTACGCATGAGTATACTACCACCAATATTTTTCTAGCTTCATCACTACTGTTCTGCCGTTTTTCAAGTTGAATTTGCCAAAAGCTTAAAAGAAACTGAACCAAGTTCTTGGTTCAGTTTTTAATTATGTTTAATTAATTCTTGTTTATAGTTGTTATTGCAAGTTTTTACTATTAATACAGAGTCAGCACACAAAATAATCTTAAGCTCATTCATTATTATCACTATAAAATGTGCTAAATAATCAGGGAATTTTAAATGGAATGCATCCAAGATTTCAATGATTTCAAAATTTCTTACATATAGTATAGTTTAGGCAGACGCTTTACAATTGAAATTTAATTGATTCTCTAACTAATGTCAAGTTCATGTGTTATTATACTCTTTCTATCTCAATAAGTTTGGTTGTAAAAACAAATTTCATTGTAATTATAGCGAATTTGCACTATTAATGTAATGTCAGGACATAAAATATTTTTAAGCTAATCCGTGATTATGGCTTAAAATGTTTTACATAAACTTAAAATTGTAATTATTGAGTGCATTATAAATGCATTGTATTATAACAATTACAATATTAAGTTATCATTATGTTTTGAACAAAACTATGGCTTTCTGTAAAACTCTTTTGCTGAAACAAGCCTTTACAGATTAATTCAACATTTTGTTTCAAACAAAGTTTACTCAGTATTTATCAACACTTCACATGTTTCTGTTCGTGCATTACAGACAATAAACGGTCGCGTTCATCTTTTTTTAACAGAAAACATTTATGCGCATAGACTCTGTCAGTTTGTATCTTTTCACAGTTTACTTGTAAAGTTTTTTTACAGCAAAATTAGTCTGTTTTAAGTGTTTTTAAATTGACGCAATGAAACAAGATTCATGATTCATAATAACATATGAATTTCAATAAATTAGCCACAAGAAAGATCTGCGAATACCAATTTTAATACATGTTTATTCAAAAGTAAAATTGCCTGTCGTTGATATCATTAATTGTATTTCACCATGCGTAATATATGCCCAACATGAATGTTTCACTCGCACCATTGACATATCACATGCACTATTCTATTCAGCTTGCTTGCTATACACTATTTCTAGTTATCAGAACTACGTAGAATGTACGAGGAATTAGAGAAGAAGCTGGTAGACAACAGGAGGACCTCAAAGGAACAGTTAGTAGAATTCATAGAGAGGGATATAGGAGTCAGGATGACAGAGATGAACACACTACTTCTCTTACAAGATGCTAAGTTCAAGGAGTCACATCAGGTAAGTACAGGTTTCTATTTTAGTCTTTCATGAGGTGAGTTTTCCGGTGCATATTTATTTTATATTATGTTTTGCTGAAAAACACAGCTACAAATTAGCTTCTTTTAATGAATTAGCTGTGCTAGTTGATTTTTGTTTTTATTTAATGTATGCACTATTCTCTTCAACTCGTGATCGTTGAATTTTTATAGTTATCAGAACTACGTAGAATGTATGAAGAACTAGAGAGGGAGTTGGTACACAACAGGAAGACCTCAAAGGAACAGTTAGTAGAATTCATAGAGAGAGATATAGGAGTTAGGATGACAGAGATGAACACTCTACTTCTGCTTCAAGATGCTAAGTTCAAAGACTCACATCACGTAAGTACAGATTTTTATTTTAGTCTTTCATGAGGAGTAAATTTTGTAAATTTTTGTGTGCAGTCATGTGATTGGCTGAGAATCCAATTTTTCACGGTCATCACTTGTAGCGAATCAGCAGTTAAAATTAGTGAAGTTTTGCATGTTTTAATTATTTTTATAGAACTTGTTGACCACATTTTGTGTGAATCGTCATAGATGGATTGCAATTTTCCTTCACGTGAAATGTAAAAAAAAGTTTATGAAAAGGTGAGGGTGGGGGGTTTGTCACCAGTCTATTAGTGCTCAGCCCATTTATCAATAAGTTTCTCAGGCCCGTTTCATTTAGTCATTAGTAACAGACTATTTATAAAGTTTCACTCAACAGATAAAATTTGCAAGACAATTGAAGCACTCTGAAAAATTCTCCTTCATAGTCATAGCGCTGCAGTTTCAACACATTTTGCAAATGTTTTTTGTATAGCCGAAACAAGCATTTGAAGTTTGACTATTTTATTAGACACAGAGCTTTGTTTTTTTTTGGCTGGTTCAGCACAGCATTGTAATCACTACTTCACACATTATATAGTTACAATATTTATACTATTGAATAGGTTGACATCATAAACAGCTTCACAGCAACATATAATGAGATCAGGAGATTTATAGATGAAGATCTGCCTTCTTTGACATTGACCAATCAAAAGTCACTCTCTGCTCAAGGTATGTCATGCATATTAATTTAACTTCTATATGACAGCACCAGGAGCCTTCAAACTGATTGATTTATTTAAGCGGATATCGTAACGCTTATCCTTTAACAGCCATATTCTATACTGAGGTTATTTATTATACGCTCATACTTTCAGAATTAATTCTATAAAACTGTGTTTGTTTCCTTTTTAATGCTTTCAGCTAATGTACAAAAACCAGAAGTACAGATGGCTGATGGTTCTGATATATATGTTCAACTAATCAGGCCTCCAACTTCTCTCAAACTCATGAAGGAAGTACCTGTAGATGAACCTTTCTACACAGTGACTCGTAGTGATACATTCACATATGCTGTTGGTAGTGGGCCGACTATATATAAAATAGATGAGACAGACAACTCGGTAACTTCACTCTCATCACTAGAGGGAAAGTACATAGACGGACTGTGTTTGTATAATGATAGACTGTATATTCTAGTTGATCCATATAAAGTTCTAGTAACTGATCTGAATGCTAAACTAATCACCAGCTGGCATCACCCTGATTCAATTAGTTATGCCAATAAGCTGGTTGTAACTGGAGATAAAGTAATAGTCCCTGATAGGTCTAACAAACGTCTGACAGTCTATTCACTAGATGGATGGGTTGTTAAACACATCCCTTGTCTACAAAATGGTGAATGGAGTATAATGGCTCTCTGTGCTTCTGACCAGGAATCAGTAGTTGTATCTTCTTATGAAACATCTACAGTGTTTAGAGTGAATATAAAGACAGGAGAGACAATGTGGATTTGTACAGAGGTGACTAAGCCAGGTGGGGTAGCTTGCTATAAAAGGGAGTACATACTTGTGACACCTATGGAATCAAAGCAGACAGAGATACACATACTACAAGCTGAAACTGGTAATTGTTGTATTTAATTTATTATTTTTGTTACAAATAAGCGTATTAAGAAGTAAATTTCGCTTTAGTTGGCTGACCATTTTTGCATAGAATGTTTATATTCTTTGAAATAATAGTTTAATAACCATTGTGCTTACGCCACCGGTATGGTTACTTTAGTTGACTGTGTTAATATATGTGTTTGTAGTTGCTGGTAGATAGTGTCTAGTAGTAAAGTGTTATGATTTAAGTGACTCAACTACATGAGGAAAAATTATAGCATTGTAAAAATAAAATAGCATAAATTATCTGCGAAACATTGTTAAAAATAAATTAAATTACATCCCATCATTAAAGATTTATGCTGGCATGCTACCTAACAGAATGCATTTTTTTCATGTTTTACAGTTAAGCTGTGAAAATATTCTTTGCTGAAAATACTAGAATACTTCTAGTAATTACCATAAAAACTGAAGTAAAACCTAATTACGTCCGACAAATGAGTGAAATAGTTTGGTGAAATGCTAAAAGAATTTATATAAATTAAAACCAGTAAAATATATTTGAAACATTGTCAAAAAAGAAAAGTACTCACATCACATTTTGAATTACTTTCACATATTTTGCTAATTCTCATTTCTTTTATACATTTTTTTAAAGGTGAAAATCCTCTGCTAAAAATATTAATGTTTAGGTTTTATGTTTTTCACAGGCAAGCATTTGGGGAGGCTTATTGATTCAAAAGAGAGGAATTCATCAATTGTTCTTGATCTGTGTATATCAGGAGACACTCTAATAATGCCGAGACGTGGTGAGAAATCAGTACTATACTATCAGTTAATATAGAAGTTATGAAATGATTACATGCCTTATTGATAAGCCTTATTACGTGCTTATAAAATGAGCAAGCATTGGACAAAGTAGAGAGTTTTCTACATATTTGCAAATTATTTTTGCTTTGGTCGTATCTCCTTAACAATTGACTTTCTCAAACAATTATTTGTGCTATTTGACTTTTTCATGTTGCCTTCAATAACTTACATGGGGTGAAAAGATAACACATCGATGTATTACCATTGCTTTCTAAGTTATATAAACAAGGTGTGTTAGTATGATAATATACTCTCATATTAGTTTTTGAGACATTAGAAATGGTTCCTAAAATGACATTTTTACAAGATGGTTTTGGTAGCTAAAGTTTGTTACTGATTGTAACTCACTATTTTCAATTATGACGCAGCGATTTAAATTTGTAAGTTGAAAGTGTCATTATTTCTTGCATTCATCTTGTTGTTGCTTTTTGGGCTTGCTGCTTAGATTTGCTGTTCCATATGTTCTGCTTTATTAACCAATCAGTTTAAAGTTTCTATATGTATTTATCATGGCCTCAGAGAAAAAAGAATAGCATTATTAAATTTATACTCAGGTAAATTTACATATCATTTATGGCACAGTGTTTTGCGATCTTAGCGACCATCTACCTAATTTTGCCTTTCTTCCACTTCAACCCAGCAGATCACAGCAAGCTTTAAAAACAGTAACTAGAAAAAATGTTGAGTATTCATCAATTATTTTTGAGCTTTTAAAAATAAATTGGCATGAAATTTTGATAGAAAGCAATAATAATTTTGATAATAATTACATTTTCAAAGTCTTATTACAAACATTCTTGAACAAAACATATTTGACTAAACACACAAAGAGTGCTAAGTCTGCTACACCCCAAAACATTGGATTGGTTTGACGCTATTATACAAAGTTCAACAAAAGAATAACATGTTTAAAGAATGTAAGCTTGCTCCTCTGAATTCTAAGTGATCTAAAAAGCATAAGCGATTGAAAGAATCTGTAAACAGAGAGATTAAAAACGCAAAAACAGACTGCTTAAAAAAATTCTAGAAACAAACTCGTTCAGTGTTATGTAGAAATTGCTAGACAATAATTCTAATCTTAATGCTTCTAAACAAAACTCAAATCATGTCCCAAACATAGTGCCATCAATAATTATTAATCCGCCTTGTGATACCGACATTGCTGACATGTTAAACGTGCATTTTACAACCATAGCAAATACATTGGCCCCTCACTTGGATAGGAGTCAATTATTAAAGAAAAATCCCAACTCTTACATAAAGTTGAACGAAGATGGAGAATTAACTTCCTTTACATTTAGATATACACTTAGATTTTAATTTATATAAACAATCTACCTAACTGTTTGCTACATTTTCGCTATATATGCCGATGATACTAATTTGTTTTATGAATAAATAAACTTTAATAAAATTTCCAGTAATCTAAACAATGTCCTTCAAAGTTTATATATTTGATGTACCTCAAACAAATTGACTATTAATATAGAAAAACCAAATACGTTGCTTTGCAAAACCCCCAAAATAAGTTTGAGTATACTGATAAAATCCTTAATATAAACTCGCAAATTATCTCTAAACCTGATACTATTAAATTTTTAGGTATAATGTTAGATAATCACTTATATTGATCACACCATATTTATTCAATCTTGCAAAAATTACATCCTATTTCAGGGTCATCATTTAGATGTTTCCAGTGTCTTCTTGAATATATTTTACTACTGATTTACAATTCTTATCGTAAATTCAAAACTAACTTACTGTGTTGAAGTAAGGGGAAATGCTCCAGCTGTGTACTTAAATCATTTATTTCTTTTTCAAAAAAGGCTAGTTTGTATTATTTGTAAAATGATTTCCGGTATCCTACAACAGAGCTTTTCCAAACCTTTAAACTTTTTGACATTTTTCGGTTTATAAATATTGTACCTTGCTTTCTGCTTTTCAAACATGTCAAGATTATCTTCAAAACACTGTGCCTGTAAAAATTATGTGACAAGGTTTGATAAATTTACTCATTCCACCATCTAGCTTTGCTGCCAGTCAACAAAAGAGAACATATCAAAGATCGTTGCTATTGAACCAACTACCTATATAAGTTAAAAAATATAGGACCATTTCGGAATTTGAAAACAGTCTAAGAGTTCATCTTCTGGAGCAGGAGTGAGAGTCTATTTTTTCTGCTATTGTCTAACTGGGCTTTGCCTTGACCGGTCCCCTGTGGCATATAGGCCTCATCATCACCTCCTTTGTGTTGCTATATTTATTGTTCATTGTTAGAAATTAATTATACACTCTTATGTTGAAAGCCATGTGATATGTTTATTACTTCAATTTTTAGTTCTATTTTCCTAATGAGGAAATAAAAAACATTCTGCACTCCATCAATACTATTATTTACCAGATTTCTGTGCGTCCATGTATTACGAGTGTGTTTTAAGGTAGCCTTTGTGCGTGTCTTTCTTATTCACTACAGAGTGCTAAGTATGCTTTTCTATTACTTATTATATGACATATTCTACCCATGACTTTTGTTTTAATTATTTTGATCCTCGTTCTAAAATTTGCTATTTCATATTTAATGCTGATTATCAGTTGACTTTTGTCAAGCCAATGGTCATATAACTAATAGCAAGACTTGTCATAATTTTCAAATACAGAGAAAAAACTCTTCAACCTGAGTGGTGACCTTAAATATTACAAAGGGCAGCTAATAATGCGAAAGACTGTAGAAACTAGCAGAAAAACCAACCAAATGGCCATAAACTTTTCAAACTGACGTAGCTTTCAGACAAACTGTGGCAATGGGTAGCTATAGACCTGTCTGACTTCAAAAGCAATGAGTACATGGCAGCTGTAGACTACTACACTACGCACATATAATTCACATGTCTCACAAACATAGTAACAACATTAATGACTAACGCTAGAAAATCCACATTCACAAAACACAAAATATCAGAAACAGTCATCTCAGATAATGTACCTTGCTAATGATAACGTTTAGATATTGAAACACTTGTACAGCAATCGTCGCAATGCTTAGGAGCTACCCAAGCTCAACCAAACTGATCAAATCTGCATTTGTGACTTTAGAAAGCCTTGCCCAGCTACATGAAATCCACCCAGCCAGCCCTAACAAATCAATACAAAGAATGGAGCAGTTTGTAGAAACAGTCAATCATTATTTGTTCAACCCAACTCAACATCAAGCCCTCAACCACTGGAAAATCCATTTTTAACTGCCAAAACAACAGCTATAAATCAGACATCAGTAAATCCAAAAGGTACACTGATTTACATGCCTTGCATGTCTTTTCACGTTGCACATTGTCCTCAGTGTAAGAATTATGCCCAGCTAAATGGTTGGAATCAAAAAATTTGTAACATGGTTGTTATGGTATTTTTATTCAAAAATAAATTTTATTTCACCCCCACTTTTGGTAAAGTAAGAAATGGTACTAAACTGAAGAACTTGTGTAATTCACTTACCTGCATATAAATATACATAACAAAATATAAGTTGGCTAACTAATTTTTGTGTTTGCTAAACATGTACCAAATATATGTATTCAAATAAAATATAGGAAACAAAATTACACCAATACTTACTGAATATCGACTAATTTATTTACTTTCACCAGCTCTCCTCAATCTACTCAATCAGAATTGTCTCTTTCTTTAGAAACTCTATTCTCAAACACAATGCAATGGAGTAAACTGAGCAGCCTTTTTACAACCAAGTCCCAAAAATCTCAAAACTGAACAACAATAAAAGATGATGATATAAGCAATATCTGAAGCCAGAAAGATCAAGTGCTACAAGAAACCATATTGAGCGTGCACATATTGTGTTCAATAGCAACTTAGATATTTTGCGTCAATGACAAAATTGTGCTACCCGAAGTACATGGAAAACCTTTACCATGTATTTTAAACCCTAGGTACAATTTAATAATGTCACCTTCATCTCAAATGAAGTAATAAAAAGCCCAGGATGATTGAGACTATGTCTAGCTAAAATGAGATTAAAACTTAAGAAAGTCACTGCTAAATATTAAACTAACTGTATCCCATGCTTGCACGAATAGCCCTCATTTAGCACTATTCTGGTATTCTTATGTTATGGTAGACTAGACTCCAATTTGAGTATAAACAGCTTAGTTGAGAAATGGTAAGTATATATGTTATGTTTTAGTGTATGGTAGGTAATATTGTAGAATAAATAAAAGATAGTTTTATATTGAAAGATTGTGTAACAAGACAGGCTATATAAATACATATAACCAATGAGAAAGTGATGGAGACTAATCGGATTAAAATTAGAAAAGAACCCAAAAACCACGGCAATAAAAAAATATTTTGTAAAGGTAACTTTCAGTATTTGCAGCTGAAAAAAATGTTAAAAGAGCTAAATATAGTCACAAAAAGCAATATGAGCAGCAAAAAATATGTATGAGTGTATTGAATCATTCGCAATATTGACCATATCACTAGCACTATTAGTACAGATTCTAGTACTAATAATGTAAAACAACACTGTCATTATAACCATATACTGATCATTGAGGCTGCCAGAAATATGATTAATACACTTTTATGTAGGCCGTTGCATGGTGTTGCTCTTGCACCATGAGCTGACTGGTTGGTTAGTGACTGAGGGCTTATTTGCTGTCAAGGTGGAACTCATTTATTTGTTTGCATGTAGCCAAGAAATCGATGAGGAACCTCTGCTTCGACATATTTAGCAAGGGGATTGAATTAGAGGGATTTTACCAAACGTGAGGTTGGGTCTCATTGAATCAATTTGGAAACAACAGGGCACACAGATTACACCAACGGAAATGAATTGTGATATTATTTTTATCTAAGGTGCGTTTAGCTGAAATTGCTTTGATAATTGATTTTGTACGAAAAAAACCCAGAGGTCTCTTCTTTCAAATTATACACGATCTTTTGCAGAAGATAGGCACTTTACGATTCTATAAGCAAACCCCAGAGTTTGTCATCTGAGGCAAGGCATTGATCCCTTTTCCACGGTATAAAGTTCACATCGATTATTATTATGATATCAGTGATACAATGTAAATGTTTTTGCAATTTGATGAATTTTTAAGTTTATATTGTGTTTTTTCACTTAAAACCATCTAAAATTTTGTTAGGTGAAAATATCGCCGGGTTTTTTCACATAAAAACTAGCAGACAGCTCACTGGTAACCAATAAAAATCTTTTGAGAATATTTTATTAGGTACTTGGCTGCTTATGATTACTATACATAACAGTTAAATCAATCTAAACTAGTACAGCTAGGTATGATAACACTCTAAACTAGTACAGCTAGTCATGATAACACTCTAAACTAGTACAGCTAGTCATGATAACACTCTAAACTAGTACAGCTAGTCATGATAGCACTCTAAAATAGTACAGCTAATGATGATAGCACTCTAAACTAGTAAAGCTATTCATGATAACGCTCTAAACTAGCACAGCTTGTCATGATAACACTTGAAAATAGTTCAGCAAGTCATTATAACACATTAAACTAGTACAGCTAGTCATGATAACACTAAACTAGTTCAGCTAGCCATGATAACACTCTAAACTAGTACAACTAATCATGATAACACTCTAAACTAGTACAGCTAGTCATGATAACACTCTAAACTAGTATAGCTAGTCATGATAGCACTCTAAACTAGCACAGCTAGTCATGATAACACTAAACTAGTTCAGCTAGCCATGATAACACTCTAAACTAGTACAACTAATCATGATAACACTCTAAACTAGTACAGCTAATCATGATAACACTCTAAAATAGTACAGCTAATGATGATAGCACTCTAAACTAGTAAAGCTATTCATGATAACGCTCTAAACTAGCACAGCTTGTCATGATAACACTTGAAAATAGTTCAGCAAGTCATTATAACACATTAAACTAGTACAGCTAGTCATGATAACACTTTAAACCAGTACAGCTAGTCATGATAACACTAAACTAGTACAGCTAGTCATGACAACACTCTAAACTAGTACAGCTAGTCATGATAACACTTTAAATTAGTACAGCTAGTCATGACAACACCCTAAACTAGTACAGCTAGTAATGATAACACTGTAAACTAGTACAGCTAGTCATGATAACACTGTAAACAAGCTCAGCTAGTCAGAATAGCGATCTGAACTCGGTACAAATAATAATGACAGTACCTCTACTAGTGCTTTGGCTTATCAAACTATACAGGCTAATGTTATAACTACAGTTGGTTTGTTCACTATTCAATGCACTGTCAATGTTATGCTGGACCAGTTGCTAGAGTCAGTTGAGTTTGTGCGAGACCAGATAACCGCTGTTTAAAGTGTTAGGAGTGTCAATATACTTCGTATCTTCAACACCTGGTCTGATTGGCCGCTATGAAGCACTTGTTGTATCTTGGTTCCATGCGAACAATGATGTCCCGTTTTGTGAGTCTCTATGCTAGCTAAACACAGCATGTCAGTGGGTGTTTGATTAAAATAAAAGCAAATCAAACCAGCCTACATAGCTCAATGCTTTTCGTGTCACAACTTACATGTCTTTTAGCAGCAGTCTTAACAGCTTACATTATACAGGGAAATGTAAGATGTACATACATGTATTGTTATACGGCAATGGTTCATGATTTCTTGTATCCTTTGTATTCGCCATCCACTGTCATATTCAAACATACCTATTTTGCTAGTGTTGGTTACTTCACAGATAAACTTATTGATAAACATATTGATACCTTCTAAAGCTCTTTCTTGCGGAAAGGGGCTCCTATCAATTACTTTTAAAAAGCCCTAAAAATTCAATTCAATTCCCTCAGTTCTCTTTACTTTTTCCTCAAAGCAAAAAATAGTGATGCTGAAAGCTTGCCTTGCGTTTATGCACATCACAAGTAATTTGTATCAAAATAGAAATAGAAAAAAAAGTGATTGTTATTATGTACTATCCATTTGTGACAGAATAAGAATAATATAATCCCATGACCAAACATGACCGAAGCGATTGTGTGGGAGATTTATGATAAATGCATAATTATGTGCACACAACTCACAAAAATTATTTATCAACATCGTCGCAAACTCTTGTACCAAAATCTCATCAACAAATTTAACCATTTTTTAATGGAGTCGTCTAAGTATAATAACGATACAAAACACATATAAACCTATTTAAAGCTGTTACTAAGTCGTTGAAATTTGTAGACAATATCTTAAACCTTAACCATCTGATTAGATAATACATAACTAGACAGATTAATTTGGTCGAAAATCGCTAATCAAACCTGACGAGCTTTTTTTAATCAAAATTGAGACCGGCCAACGAAACGTCGATAAAGTCGTGCGACCGACAGTAGAACCATTAAGTCATTCGTATTTCATGAGAAAATTGTACACATTTCACCAGTCTATGGCATTGTCCAATTGCCAAAGGTTTCTAATATTTTTCTGTTTTTAATATCTTGCAAAAGTATTTAATTATAAGAATAATTATTCGATTTCATAAAATTATTATAAGATTTAATTATAAGAACAATTACCCGAGTTTATTTATCCGAAGGTTTCTGTAATAAACGTAGATCGTTTGAGGCCTAGACTGATTTACAGGTACAATATTGTGGTACACAGTTTATCAGCCTACGTTTTTTTTGTCCAATTACCGAAGGTTTCATTAAACTATTTAGAACGTTAGCCAAAATTCTTTACATCTTATGTACAAGCTAGGGCCGAACTACAATGCCCTTTATGACGAGAACATTTTTTTATTTTGCTTCAGTTTGCAGAAAACTTCCAGATGCGTGAATGCTGATACTCGCTTTCTGTTACAGATCGCTATCAAAACCGTTCTACATTCAACAAAACAAACTTTCAAACTGTGTATATTACACAGCGGCTTTCCATTTTACTTTTAATATTGCGTTTCAGAGATATAATAAACATATTTCCTTATTTATGTTGTTAATTTACATACAGTACAGTAGGTTAGGCCTACAGCTTTAATTAATATTTATTTTGTTGTTGTAAAACATAGGCTTGAGATAGTAGTAGATTAGGTGTGATTTTTATACAACCTTTTGTTTTGCATAACTGACTTATTGAATTTAATTTCAAAACAACTTGACAACTACCATGGACATACAACTTCCCAAAACACCACGTTGTCGCCGACGCAGTGGCCGTCCACGTGTCTCTCAATTATTACAGCTCAATAGAAGGATAAATAGAAGGTCATCACAGCAACCATCAACATCAAATGTTCAACAACACGCTACTCAAATTAATAACAACAACTCATCTGATTCAGAGAATTCATTAGTAGATGTTGTAGGCGATGTAAATGACATGGACTTGGCAGCCCCTTTGTTTCCAGATGATGATGATGATGATGCTCCCTCAAATTTATTTTATATCATCTCGAACAACTCTCATTTACGCTATACTCTGTCAATTTCTGCTGACAACTACTTTTTCAACAACCAGCAGTACCCTTTCGCTTTTCCATTATCACTTTGGTTGTGGGCTGTATGGCAGTGTAACTTCTAGTTAGACAAAAAGACCAAAGGTCAGCTAAAACTAAAATGCTGGTAGTTTGTATGGTGAATGAAACGTATTCAAAATATCCTAATTTTGATGTGAATAGCTGGAACTGAACTTAGACACTCATAAAACTGAACATAGTTATAAAGACCAGAATCAATGAGTAACCAGATGCAGTTTAGCAACACAAAGTGGCAGACCAGTAAGGTTCACTAAAAAGTGGCACAAAAGGGAGGTGAATAATGAAACTTTGTGCAGCCGGTGATGTTAGATTGTATGCCTTTTTCAAGCAGTCTTTTTTCAAATAGTAATTTTGAAATATCCAAGGCATAAACAATGATTGTCAATTATAGACCTGTATTGTAGAGTAAGGCATATTCCACAAAACAACCATTATTACTGGCGATATTGATATTAACACTTTGATGGGATCAATTTTGAGCTCACACTTTGAGTTCTGTCATGAAACATTCATCCGCGCAATTGTTGAAAAACCTTGGGTAAGCCAAAATAACAGACTCATGTTAAGATATAGGCTAATCCACTTGTCTTCAGGTGTCAGCGAGCGATGTCATTGAAGTTGTATTACACAGATGAAGAAAATGGCTTGGATTATTACGAGAGCGATCAAATATCGTTTTTCTTTAATTTTCTGTTTTACCGAAAACATGTGTTAATCCTAAGACAAGAATATAATGTGCTCGTTAAATGCAAAAGCTGTCTACTTTTAATGAAAACATAAACATGGGAAGATAACTCACACTCTCACTAATGTCATCACAGCAATTGATGTCAAATCACTTTTATGGTAATACATAGATGATGGTTTGAAAGTAAGATGGAACTTCACAACAATTACCTATTGATCGCAACATTTATAACATCCCTATTTTATAACTGAACAACATTTACGATTGATATTCACAGCTGCTTTAATGTGGGTCGAGTGTACTTAAAAAAGATTGCGAGCATTAAACACGATGGATAAATGGTCGTGAGCCAACAATAGGTAAATCAGGACAAGTTTTCTTCAAAGAACAACTTATTTAGCTGTTTGACAAATGGGCATTCAACATTGCATGACAAAAAATAAAATTCAGTTTGTGAGCTTTAGGCTAAGCATTATTCAACTAAAATGCTTCATGCCTCAAACACTGTATTATTGTCATGTAGTGTTTTCATTGAGTTATGTTTACTATTCTAGTTTAGCTATATAGACCATACTTCTTGTTTCCTTACCAAAACATTGTGACTTAATTAGCTTAATAGAATATCAATTGAAAAATTGATTAGCAAGCAAATTAATACAAATAAAGAACATCCAATTTGCACGTTATTATATTTTTGATGTTGAATACCACAGCAAGCATTATGTAGTAAAAAGTACTTGATTATACAAGCGAATATTAAAAACGGCTTTATTGAGAAATTGCTTGTTACCTCGAACAATTTCAATATCGGTAAAAAGGTTAAACAAAGAAGTATTCAGAGTTATAATTTTTTCAATTATGAGCAAAGCAGTGTAACATCATAATTACAATACCCTAAAAGTTTACAAAACAACATATTGCCCAGTAAGTGATGTTAATTCATCCAAATTCCGCTATATCTGAATCAGTCTCTGAAAAGCAGCAGAATTTCTGCTCTATTAGAGTAATGGAAACGATGAAATGTTTCCAAGTGAAATATCAAAAAATATCATCTTATATCATCATTGCAGTATCCAAATAGTTGACACAAATATCACTCAGCAATTGGTTTAATCTATTGAAGTTTACCTATATCTGAAACAGTCTCTGAAAAGTATCAGATTTAAAACTCTTCTAGAGTATTGGAAACAGTCAAATGTTGCCAACAGTAAAAATTCATATACAATCATAAGAAGCATCGCATGGTCAGTGGTCAAGTACACAGTAAGCAGCTTGTGAAACAGCCATAGCCATAGTAAAAAGGGCGGATGGGGAGGTGCATTCTGCTTACCCACAACTGATAGTACAAACAGATAGCAACACATTTTTAGCCAAGAATATCCATGATATGTAAAACAATATGAAAGTAAATAAAATGCTTGCAATGATGAGAGTGTGTAACTGAAATGTGTATATTTATATTAATAGACCGACCAGGCTAGAAAATAAGACAGACTGTCCAACGTCGATAAACAAAGCAGGTCATTTCAACCACGTCCCACAAACATGTCTATGTAATAAAATATGAGAGTGAAATAAAAATCAGTTGACTATAATACATCACATGGTTAGAAACTATTCACAAGGGTTAGAAAACTAAAATAACTCAGTGATAGTTTCTCATGAGCATTGTGATACCTAATTCACATGAAATACAAACTCAACATATTTGTATAGATAACATTTTTAATTCAGGCTATAGATCTTCATACAACATGCTAAATATT
This sequence comes from Watersipora subatra, assembly GCF_963576615.1. Lineage (NCBI taxonomy): Eukaryota > Metazoa > Bryozoa > Gymnolaemata > Cheilostomatida > Watersiporidae > Watersipora > Watersipora subatra. The sequence goes on from NC_088709.1 coordinate 61,212,391, forward strand.
TACTGCAAAAAAACTTTTAACTTTTTAAGTAAAATAGCACCATCGGCAAAAATCATAGTTTCTACAGCACCTTTAAAAAAGACTCCGTGAGAACCAAGGTTCCACTGTAATTGATAATCTGCTATGAAATCTATTGAAGCAGTTTACATGTAAGAAAGTCTATTATGTTTATAGTGACCTGCCAGCATAATGGAGGTATCTATTCCAATGATATGCTATCATTGTTGCAAAGCTGATAAGTAAAGGGAAGTTGAGATAAAAACTAAGGTGTAACAGGTTAGAACTGTATTGCATCATCTTGAGCAATACAGTGAGCAATAACTTTGCAATGCATTGCAGCTTTTCAATGCACTGTAACATTTACTGCTCCTGCAAATTTGGTCCGACTACAGATTGCTAATTGCGATTTATTGTAAATTAACTTTGATGATCAACTGACACTGCTGGCTTTTTGAGCATTTGTACTGCATTGTACAAAATTGTCAATTTTTATGTTTAGCAAGCTCATTTACATGCGCCCTGGCTTTCACATCACTTCAAAATCAGGAGTCAGGGAGTATCACCACTGAAATTGATAAAATTGTGGTTTTGTATTGCACTTTCATTACCATAATATATATATATATATATATACATATATTGTTGCTAGCAGATAAGTTGCTAGCTGAATTTCAATCGGCTGCTCTTACAATGGACCTTCGCCCTGATGATGAGGAAATTGACTGGCACAGGAAACCTCTTCATGGTGCTTACAACCGACAAATATCTAAGGTTGGCAATCTTTACCAGACATATATGTGGCTGAACAAAGGAAACCTAACGGCCAATACAGAGTCGCTAATCATGCCAGCCCAAGAGCAAGTGCTCCCAACAAGGCAACTCCAGACAAAAATCTATCACACTAGAGACGATCCTAGATGCAGACTACAAATATGCACCTGAGACCCTCCAACACATCATCACTGGATGCAAGCAGCTAGCAGGAAACGTATACGCTGAGCGGCATAATCATGTCGCAGGTGTTGTGTATAGAAGTCTATTTGACGAGTATAGCCTTAATAAACCACAGCACTGGTGGGAAGCTCCTGGTAAAGTCAATGAAAATGACCACGCTAAGATCTTCTGGGACTTCTACATCCAGACTGACAAGCATGTCCTGGCAAACCAACCAGATATAGTGGTGGTGGACAAGGAAAACAAGAGAGCTACTATAATAGATATAACAGTACCCAATGACTACAATATAGCCAGAAAAGAAAAGGCAGAGAAATATCTCCCTCTTGGAGAAGAGATTGAAAAATGCTGGGATGTAAGAACAACTGTAATCCCAGTAGTCATTGGGGCACTGGGTGCAATAACACCGGCACATAAAATGTGTCTTGCCCAGATACCAACAGCAATCAACTCAGGTGAGTTGCAGAAAAGTGCGCTATTGGGAACAGCTAAGATCTTGAGGCGAGTGCTCAAACTCCCAGGTTTCTGGTAGGAGACCCGAGTTAGAGCAGAAACTACCACCCATACGGGTTAACCGGCGGGAGGAAACAATTTTTTATATATATAAACAATGATAAATTTCTATTTAAACCATATACACTATGCTAACTTTGCTCAATTTGTAGGCTTATTTATACTCAAGTCTGAGCAACATTCGGATTTTGCAATAATGTTGTAGCTACAATTAACTCAACTTGATTATTGAATCGGTGATGAATTCTCATGAAAATGTGCTGTGCGTGTAACCTATGTACAATGTAATGCAAAAGTTTCTACTACCTCTAGTACTATGCATGTACTCACTGCATCCAGCCATGAAGGCTGTGCAGAAGGCAATACTGCCACAGAAACAATACCCTTTACTGCGCATTAGCATATAGTTACACCACATGTACACTGCATTTGTAATGCACATATACTGCATGGTTGTGGAATGCTTACCACTGCTAGTCCACTGCTAAAACAAATATTACAGCTTCATAAATATCTAAACAAACATTTGCTGGAACTGTCATGTATTTTACATCTGGTCATCAACGAATACTGATCAATACAAGGTTATGATTTTTTCGAAGTGGCTGCATCCCTGATATAAAAAACAAATTGTAATTCTAAGCGGGAAGTCTGAATACACAACAAAAAGAATTTTAAAATTATTAGTGGCGAGTGCAATCGTTTAGCTGTTCACGAATATAGTGAAGTAAAATCAGGGCAACCCCCGAACCAGGCCTAGCAGGAGCTGAGGCTTGAATATAGTAGCTTAGGCCCCCGTCACTTTACTATATTACCGGCACTACACTACCAGCTTAAAAGCTGTCAATACCGACTCGCTATCACACAGCCGAAGTAGACTGTGGATATTACAGCGCCACCCCTAACAAGAGCCGGTCAATCTGACTCTATATAGTACAGCCGATAGCAGACTGTATATATACCAGCGCAACTCCAACAAGAGTCGATAATACAGACTCTATATATTATAGCCGATAACAGACTATGTATATACTAGCGCACATCCAGAAAAGAGCCGATAATACAGACTCTATACACTATAGCCGATAGCAGACTATGTATCTATACCAGCGCAACTCCAACAAGAGCCGATAATACAGACTCTATATAGTACAGCCGATAGCAGACTTTATATATACCAGCGAAACTCCAACTCCAAGTATGAAAGTCAATACTACCGAACCATGCAACTCAATTTTATGTCCATCGGCCAAAATGCCCATACCAGCTACCAGTCCCATTGAACTGTGGCAAGTACTTGGTAGTCTGTCATAAATTGCTTTGGGGAGGACTGATTGGGTGCACCCACTATCCAATAGCATCACATATCTTCCCCCACCGATGTGACTACGAACGTAACAGGCATTGGTCAATCGACATATGTTGATATATCGTTGGCCCAATTTGTCAGTTGATCCAGAAGGGTTGGGCATTAACCCTCCTGGACAGTCTCGTTTCCTGACTTTTTGGGTTTTTTACGAAATCGAGAGATGTGTCCAATCCCATTGCAGTTGTAACCCCTCACTGTGCTTCGGGACATTCCGACATCTCTATGAGCATCTAGCAACCCAGCCAGAAATTATTTCTGTGAGGCAGCGAGCCTTTCATGTGTATCAGCCAGCTGTTGACTAAGGCTAGTTTGAAGAGCAGCAAATTGCTGCATCATTTCATTCTGTCTAGTCTGAAATGTTTCACTTTGCTTACTTAGTTGTTGACGCAATTCACCGGCTTCATCGAGCTCTAAACGGTGTATACCCACATCTGTATCTGCTAGAGTATAATATTTGTGTATGATATCCACCGCTTCAGCCAAGGTGCTGGGTGGATTCAATCGCAATGTCCAAGTTAACTGGGGAGAGGAAGCAACTGCACACACTACTTCCTGTCTAGCTTGCTGGTCCTGCTGCCCAGGAGTCAGATTGGGGTACGTCTTCTGTACTAGTTTCAATACTTTTTCTCCAAATGGGTGTATTTTATCTTTAGTTCGTAGTTTGAGGGTTTTCAATAATGCACTGGCTGTTTCAGCTGTTATGTCATATTGAGAGCAAAGTTTCCTGTAGACATCCGCGCAGGAATCTCCTTGAACCCCACAACTGGCAGCTCCTCGGAGTGAAGTTTGTAGGCGAAGCTTTTTTTTCCTCTGGCCACCCATTGTGTTTGGCAATTTCTTCGTAACTCTCTATGAACTGATCCACATCTCCTGTACCATCAAACACTGGTGCAGGAATGGGTTGATGAGTTAGAGTCTTGTTAATATTTACTACTTGCACTACCCGTTTCAGGTCAGTGCCACTGTCCTCTGAGTCAGAATTGACAAGCAGTTGTGCCTTCGTCAATCTTTTCTGCCGCTTAATCATATTTGTACTGAGTGGCGTTTCAATCTCTTGTGCTTGAAGGCCTTTTTGGCGCCTAGTGTTAAGTTTGCCCATAACGGTTCGTCAAGATTGCTCTATGAAAAATCCCGCCGCTGCCACCACTGAAGAAAAATCAGGGCAACCCCTGAACCAGGCCTAGCAGGAGCTGAGGCTTGAATATGGTAGCTTAGGCCCCCATCACTTTACTATATCACGGGCACTACCAGCGTAAAAGCTGTCAATACCGACTCGCTATCACACAGCCAAAGTAGACTGTGGATATTACAACGTCACCCCTAACAAGAGCCGGTCAATCTGACTCTATATATTACAGCCGATAACAGACTGTTTATATATCAGCGCAATTTCAGCAAGAGCCGATAATACAGACTCTATATAGTACAGCCGATAGCAGACTGTATATATACCAGCGCAACTCCAACAAGAGCCAATAATACAGACTCTAAATACTATAGCCGATAGCAGACTATGTATATACCAGCGCCACTATTAAGCTAAGCTGTCTAAGATACAAAAGAAGATGTGTTGTATTTGAATAATTTTATTATAATGTTGTAGTATGCCACACCAAGCTAGCCAAATCTACACTGCTCTTCAAATGCACACTGTTTATATAAGCTAGCAGATCCAAACACAGCATATCATTGGTGGATACAGACAGTTGAAATTTCTAGGTCAAAAAGGCAGCAAATATTTACAAGAACAAATGCTATTTACAAGTAAATATAAGACATAAAAATTTGGCAGCATTTTGTAATGCCTTAGTTAATACAGAAAAAGAGTTAGTAATACAACAAACAATCAAAAAATTTTCTTTCTCTACTTTTAGGAAATTTTCTGCTTGGGACTCAAAGAAAGCGGTTGTCTTATAATTCATCTAGCGGGCATAGTCTAGCCTGCTCTCATCCTAGCGAGCGCCTTGGGTGCCTGGTAACCGTTGGCTTACGTCACAATCTAAATTATTCGATTATATATATATAAGCCCAGGTTAATCACTGTTAGGCACCATCCAACATGGCACTCAATTGCAAGCACTGCAACTTCTCTACCGACAAGCCATGCGCACTCCTCTGGCCCTTTTCAGAGCCATCACTATCTGATAACGAGTTGTTCTTTCGCTTTAGTGGCGGAAAGACTTTTTCGTAATTTTCATGCCAATTTAATACAATAGTCATAATTAAAATAGCTTTAAGAAATGTTTTCAATAAGTTATTGTACTTGTAGATACCATTGAGCAATGTATTTTTGCTTCTGATAATATAGACAAAAACTGACCTCTATTAGTTACTGTAGCAACAACGAAATATCTAAAAATATGCTTAAATGCTGGTAAATATTTCACCTTTAATCAACCAGTCTATAGACGCATTCGTAAACAATTGCTAGCTGGCTGGCAAACCGTAAAATAATGATTCCGAATGATTCATATTAAATGAGAGCGACCAATTTAAAAGAAAACAGGAACATATGTTATTCGTCAGAAACCAACCTCTTCTGTTATGCCACGACGAAGCAACCAATTTTTGAAATGAATTGGTTTTCCTAAAAATGAGAGGAAAAAAGAAATACTTTCATAACAAGTTGAAAAACGATGCCAATGTTCCAAAATCATAGAGGGGCGGCTGCGAAGCCGCTAACAACACGTCTTTACTACAAAACAAACAGCTAAAAACAAGGGCGACATTGATGTCTCACGCTAACTTTTGACTTTGAACGCTAATTAAAAGATTTTGTATTTCGCTGACTTGCTTTGTTTCCGAATAATTGTGCTATTTTACTACGACCGCCACAACGAAAAAATTAAAATATATACGATCTCGACTATTCCGTGTCTATGTTTCGGGATTCCCCTCGCGACAAGACTCCAGTTTCACTATCCCACTCTGAACGCGTTTGTATAGCCAGGTCATGTCAACCGGAATTCTTGTCATCATGTATTGATTGATTTTCAGTAAGTTGCCCGTCAATCTTGAATGGGACCGTGTCTCTCTAAAGGGTCAACTAAAAACGCTCATGTTTTTAATATAGAATGTTCATTTAACGTTATTATTAGAGTAATAGCTTTTCTCTCAAAATTATTTATTTGTGTATCAGTCAGAACATTTTATCTGTGAATAAGGCTGCTCTCTCACCTGCATCAACCTGCATCATACACAAGGGTGGTGATAACAATAATTTATCTAATTATAGACCCATATCTGTACTTCTTATACTTTCTAAAACTTACGAAAGACATATATACTGTTTAAGTTTTGATTAATTACAGGATCAGATGTCAGGTATAAACAAGTATTTATTAGGATTTATTTTATGTAAGTTATAACACAAGCAGCATCGAGGTTGTCTCACGGTCTACCGGAAGTCACAATATGACCTCTAAACTAATAACTAAACTAAATCTATAACATCTCCCTTCACTACCAAAATGTTTAAACCATAAACCACTTTCAGAGATAAAAGGTAGAACCCAAACTTGTAAATGTGATTGTCAAACAATATAATATCAAACAAGTAAACTACAACTACTAACTACCCAGAAAAACTATAATCTCTAAGTAAAACACGGGATCCCACCCAAGCACCCGGAACCCCACCCAAGAGCATGAGGTATCAGCCGACCACGGCTCAGGACCCACTTATGAACACTCATACTGATCTAAATACGCAGGTCTTTTTAGTTCTCTGCCAAATCTAGACCGCGTTACCACCGGACTCGATGCTGGGACAATTTGCGGTGCGCTCGCGATGCTAGTCGACAGTTCATCAGAAACCCCTGGTTCGCTTGTGCGGACTCTGTTTGGATCTCCAGCACTTGCATTTTTTATAATTTCTCAATCATTGTTGGGCATAGGAAACTCTTTAGGAGGCCCTGAGCTGTTGACTTGACTACTTCGTATATCTATACTATTACGTCTGAATATCATGTTGTTGGCTGTCTTCACTAAATATGATCTATCACTATGTGTATCCACAATCTCACCTTGTATCCATGTATCCTTTGCAGTTCTGAAATATACTTGTTGCTTTGATCTTAACATTTCTTTTTCAGCCCCAGCTTTTCTATCATGGTAATACTTATCCTTAGCTTTGCGTTCGCCTAGTGCTAATCTGATATCACCTAACTCGTATGTCTGAACTTGATACCTACTTTCTGGGAGGGGCAGACCATCCCGCAGAGAGCCCCCCTGCAGCAGCTGGGCAGGGGTAGGCAAGCCCTCTGCAACCGGCGTGTTGCGGAGAGTGGTCAACCCTTCCCACCAGTCAACACATCGACCCATCATCGACTTTACCGTTTTAATAGTTCGCTCAACTTGGCCGTTCCCTGAGGGATGAAGCGGCGAACTGGTGACATGCTTAATTTCTTTTGAATTACAGTATCCTCTAAAATATAAAGACGAGAACTGAGGACCGTTATCTGATACCAGTACTTGCGGAGTCCCAAAATCTGAAAACACTTGTGATAGTGCTTGTGCCACAGTTTTATCAGTTGTAGTCGCTAATTCTTTTATCGCCGGCCATTTGGAAAGATAGTCTACTACCATAAGGTACTCCTTACCTTTGAAACTAAACAAATCGACACCAACTTTCTGAAATGGGAAATCTGGTATTGGTACCGGAATCAGTGGTTCTTTCTTACCTTTTCTTTCCACTGTACGACAAGGCTCACAAGCCATGCATTTGTCTTCTATCCGCCGTCTTAAGCCAGGCCAAAAGACAGCTGTCTGAGCGTGTTGTAATGTTTCAGTTATACCCTGATGAGCAGAATGTAATGTATCTAAAACCTCATTTCTCAATTTTTCCGGAATTACTAGTCTGCTGCCGTAAAATACAATACCCCCTACCTCAACTAGGTTATTTCTCAGACTCCAGTAGGGTAAAGCCCAACTTGGGCACGCCCGTCTGGCAGTTGGCCACCCTTCCCTGATGAACTGCAGCACTACAGCCAGTTCTTCATCATTCCTCGTAGCCAGGGCATACTTACACATAGTCTCTTCAGATCTAATTACCACATTGCAAACCTGCATAAGCGGATCCGGTCCCAGATTTTCTACCAGCCCTGTACCTTCAGGGCACGTTCTGGAGAGAGTATCAGCTATTACCATGTCCTTACCCGGAACATAAGTCAGCGTGAATGAGTAACTTAGCAGCTCCAGTCGCATGGCGGTCAGCCTATGGGAAAGCGTGGCTATCTCTTTTTCCATGATACCCAACAGCGGTTTGTGGTCTGTGGCAATGGTGACATGTCTGCCCAAACAGTAATATCGGAATTGTTTGCATGCAAAAACAGTAGCCAACAGCTCCTTCTCGATTTGCGAGTACCTTTGTTGGGTTTCCGTTAGAGACTTAGCCACAAACTCAATGGGCCTACCATCCTGAAGGAGTACGGCTCCCAAAGAATGAGAGCTAGCATCAGCTGAGAGGGTGACTGGAGAGTTTGGATCAAAGTAAGAAAGAGTGGGAGCATCGAGGATACTCTTTTTCAATGCCTCAAAAGCCTTGGCTTGCTTAATCTCCCAGATAAATTCCTTCGACTTTTTGCACACATCTCTCAAAGAGTAAGTCAATTCAGACAGCCCTAGAATGAATTTGGACAAGTAGTTTATAAATTCGAGTACCCTCTCAACTGCTTTGCTAACAGTGGGTATGACCATATTCTTCACAGCACTTACCTTGTCGGCCCCAGGTCGGACACCGTGTTCGGATAATTCATGACCTAGAAAAGTCACCACTTGCTGTCCAAAAACACTTTTCTCTTTGTTTAGGGTTAGGCCAGCGCTTTTACATCTCTCTAAAACTTGGCCTAGCCTATCATTATGCTGCTCTAACGTTTTGGCATGGATCAAAATATCATCGATATATACCTCTACTCCCTCAATGCCTTGTAACATGTCAACCATTTTGGCATGAAATAGCTCAGGTGCGTTACATATACCCATAGGGCATCTGAGGTATCTAAACTTACCGTATGGTGTGACGAAACAGGTGAGCCTCGAAGACTCATAAGTCAACGGCAACTGGTGAAAGCCTTGCTTCCCATCTAAACAACTGAAATACTTAGCCCCATGTAGAAGAGCAAATATCTCTGTGCTGGTACTAATGAGACACTGTGTTCTGATCAATTGAGTATTTAAGAACTGTGGATCCAAGCTTATTCTGATCTTATCATTTGGTTTTCTAACAGTTACTGTTGGACTTAGCCACTCGGAGGGCTCGTCATCCCTACATATGATACCATCATTTTCCAGTTTGTTCAATTCATCTTTGAACTTTTGTCTAATACCCTGTGGTATTGTTCTAGGTGCTACTGCTTTAGGCACAGCTGAGGGCTTTAACTGAAACTTGATTTCGTTTTTAAGCTTACCCAAACCCTGGAAAACACTCTCATAACTTTTCACAATGTCTTCACATTTTTTAGAACCGGCATTGCTGATTGACAGCTCGTTTACTACATTTACACCCGGTATGAGCCCCAAATCCTTGATGGCAGGTAATCCCAACAGAGTCCCCTGATGCGCTGAACCATCGACTACATAAAACATCGTTTCGCATGCCCTTTTATTGATTGTCACCCGCAATGAGACTTTACCGAGTGGCCGAATTTGTTGGCCCCCAAAACCCAGTAGTGAAATCCTAGTGCTCTTGATGCGACTAACCCCCAAACTCTTTAAAGTAGACATGTCCATAATGCTTACCTGGGCCCCCGTGTCAACTTGACATTTTACAATTTTGTTCACAATAGAAATATCTAAGAACCAACCCCCATTACCCCCGTTAACACTAAAAACTGAAAATTCAATGTCACTCTCTTCTTCAGAGTCTGGGTTTCCTAGAAACACCGCCAGTGCCTGATGCTTTCCATACGCATTACCCTCCCATTGAGAATCTACTTCCACAGATAGAGTTTTTAGAGAATTGTCACTTCTCTGTCCTCGGCCTTGTTTGCACGCTCGGGCAAAATGATTGAATAGATTGCATGTGTTACACCGCTTTCCATACGCGGGACACCGGCCTTGCGCATGGCTACCCCCACAATATTTACAGTCAGAAACCAGTTTTTTGTCAGAATGAAATGTCGTTTGACCTTTCCACTTTCGGTTTATTGCATTCACTGGTGCCACTCCTCCTTCAGCACCTAGGCCTACTGAATTTACTACTGAGCTGCTAGAGCTGCCTAGCCCATCTACTTCCTCTCTCTGATGCTTGAGAATTATTTCTTTGGCCCTCATTTTTGATTTAATTGCATCTAAAGTCACACGGTCATCTAATTGCAACTCCCTGGATAACTCTTTATCTTTCATACCAGCCAAGATTCTTGTTCTCAACATAGACACTTGTTGTTCATCTCCCCAATTACATTTGGTGACTAACTCATATAGCGCCCTAATGTATTCCTCATTAGATTCATGATTACCCTGAACACGGTTAGAAAACAGTATACTGTAGTGTAGTGAGCAGTCTCTGGGTTGGAAATTTGCATCAAACGCAGCTAATGTTCTGGCATACAATGTATTCGCAGGTGTACCACTAGTATCAGGTGCTACTGTTAGCAAAGGGAATATTTTTTCAGCTTCTTCCCCCATTACAAAAATGAGTATGTCCACTTGTTTCTGGGCTGTTTTGGCATCAATGTCAGCTGCACTCCTATATCTGGCAAAACGCTTTTTCCACTCAGGCCACATTTCACTGGCATTAGTGAAATCCAGTTCACTGGGAGGTTTTACTGCTGGCATAATTTCTGTAGATTGAAGAATACTATATGGTTACTATACTGCACTTATCTGAGAGGTTTAAAGTCAGATCAATATTACATTGAATGACTGATTTGCCTGTGGCACGCTTTGTTGAGACAATGTCTCACTCCTGACAGTTCACCTCAATCATAGGGTGCTTGCTGACCCTACTCGCAGCGCCATGTTTTAGTTTTGATTAATTACAGGATCAGATGTCAGGTATAAACAAGTATTTATTAGGATTTATTTATGTAAGTTATAACACAAGCAGCATCGAGGTTGTCTCACGGTCTACCGGAAGTCACAATATGACCTCTAAACTAATAACTAAACTAAATCTATAACATATACTTACTGCGCTTCAAATACACTTAGATAGCAACAAAACTATAAGCAGCTTACAGTCAGGATTTAGAAAAAAAACACTCTTGCATTATTACCATTCGTCATCTCTATTCCACTTGGTCAAACATGGTCAAAAACAAAAAATACTTTAATCATCATCTTTCTTGGCCTTCAAAAAGCTTTTGACATGGTTAATCATAATATGCTTATTTCAAAACTTGCAAACATAGGAATAATTGGTAAATTTATTGATACCATCGGGCCATATCTGATTGGACGGCACCAATGCATGAAAAAAATCTGCTCAGATGCTCTTCCTATAGCCACTGGCGTTCCACAAGGTTCAATTCTTGCACCCACTTTGTTTCAATTTTTTATAAACGATTCACTTAAATTACCACTCCACAGCACACCTCATGCTTATGCTGACGATATCTCATTTTCTATATCCGAAACTGACCCTTCTTGTCTTTAATCTAAAATAAATTCAGACTAAAGGCTTATCCAACATTGGTGCGTGACAAATCATATGTCTCTTAACATTTCGAAATATCACTATATCTTAGTAAATCCACCATTGAATTTCCCTCTGACAATTTTTATATTCAACAGTACCCTAACAAGACAATCAACTTCTAAACTACTTGGCTTTATCATCAATGATCCTTTATCATGGCTGGACCACATCTCATTCATTTCAAATAGAATATATCATTTAACTTACGTTTATTTTATAACATTCCTCATCTTATAAACTTTGGTACTGCCAGACTGTATTACTATAATTTTATCCACTCTTATCTTATTTATGGCCTACATGTGTTCTACCCTACAGCACTTGTAAAATATACCAACACACTATTTATATTACAAACAAAAGCTTTACGACTTATATGCAAAGACCTAGTTATACCCCATAAAAACTATCACTTACCACCTACCAACTTAATAACAAGCACTACTGGTGTTCATCCCTTACCGAAGCAATCACAGTACTTTACCTGCCTCACTGCTCATTCAATATTCCACAATAACTGCCCTAAATATCTCAGCTATAGCTTTAACATCGTAAACCATGGTCACAAAACCAGGACCAGATTTAAATTACCTAGTGTCATAAACCACAGCAAACTCAACAGTAATTTTTTGCAAAATTCATTTAATAACCTCTGCACTCATTTAAAGCACATCAATTACATAATTTTTTTATCATATATTTCAATACATCAAAATCTTGGCTTTCGAGTGAGCCATTGTTTGACATGGTGAGACTAACATTGGTTGGTGTTTATAGGATTTCTCCAGAGCTTTACCGCAGAAATTTTTAATGGTATAAGCTCGAAAATTGTGACGTCACAGTTTTCATATTCGGCGTTATGTGCTCGTACCGCTAATTTTATTGCTTACCGCTCATATTTATCAACTACAATAATGATGCTAGTGGCAGGCAAAGGTAGGACAACTCCAGAGAACCAATGAAAATGACAAAAAAATAAGTGTAATTAGCTCTCCATGTACAGATTATTTCTATGATAAATAACTCAGATTCCAAGCACCATACTATGTTTTCCCGATGATATTATGCACTAGTCTTCTCATTTTATTGTGATGTTAAGGGGCACGAGGTCTGAAACTAATTAATTTTAAGCATTGCGTGATCTCGCGAAAGTGTGATTGACATATAGTCCTGGGGCCACGCAACTGCAGGTCACAATTTAATTGATGTGATTTCATTGCCTTTATCAACGACAGTATACTTATTGAAGCATAATTAATTAACCCAGAACATGTGTCTGTATTGGTCGACGTTAGCACGATCCCCAGGCATTGTTGATTATCTAGAATCCTAGATTATTATTAGCGCTCTCTGTGTTTAATAGCACCGATTGTCACAGAAAAGGGCAGCCTCAATGGCAGCGAAAGTGATCCACGTTTTAAGGCTAAATGAAAATTATGACATCACATTGTGGGAACGGCAACCAAGTGTTTTTTTATTGCTGGACATACGTTTAACACCCTGTTTTTCATAGTTTTATTATTCTTTGTATATTGAATATAGGCTCATTCGAAAATGCATTCAATGCATCCGATGCATTGAAATATATAATAAAAAAAATTATGTAATTTATGTGCTTTAAGAACTCTTCCTCTGCAATCTTTTTAAAACCAAAATCTTTTTAAATTTTCTTCGTCTGCAATCTTTTAAAACCAAACTCAAACTACACCTACTAAACTCTGACCAATAATACCATTTACCATATAGCCTTGCCTATTTTAATATTTTTATATTATGCGTTGTTTTTATAACTAGAAAGTCGTTGTCATAGATATGCACAACTATTTTTACAGAGCTTTTATTTGTCCACTTTTTGTTTAAACAATACTCATATCAATCCTCAAGCTTGCTTTTTACATATTTTATGCATTCAGCTCCAAAATTTTTATATTAGTTTGACTATTCATTAGTTTTTTAGTTAAACTATAGTTTCTTTGTAAAAGTTCTATTCTATTCTTTAGTTTTGTAAGAGTCAATAATGACTCTTACAAAGATTACATATGAGTTAACCTTATCTATATGTAATAAGAAACCTTGCTTGTTTCTACAGAGTGTTAAAAAAAGAAATGGCTTCAGAGTCTGTAGTGTGTGGATTTTGCTTGGAGAAGGATGAACAGCTAGTTGATCCGAGGTCACTACCTTGTCATCATGTCCACTGTTACCCTTGTCTTGTTGGAGACTTTGAGGCTAACAGGATTGTCAGATGTGGCACATGCAAGTAAGTTGTGAGATATTTCAAACCTTTTGCAGGACATCTTAATGAAATGAGTTGATGCATAAACTTTTCATCACCATATGTTTTATTTAGTATTGTTGGCTACACTTCCTGCTTAGAGATTTTAGAAGTATCATTAAAATCAGAAATTTTTTAACCTGAGTCAGATCTAGTTTTAGTGCACCGGGTTGTCCAATTTTTACTCTTGGCTAAAGTTGTAATTATAAGTTATAACCTAAAATAAAAGGTTATATGAGGCTTATCTAACAAATTAATTATATTGAGTCAATTCTCTGGCATCTTTTATTTACTGTAAAATTGCATTGACTCAGAGCATTCTATCAGGAAAAATTGAATTAATGGGAGTCTTTAAAGCACATAAATTACATAATTTTATTATTATACATTTCAATACATTAGAGTCTTGGCTTTTGAATGAGCCTATATTCAATACACAAAGAATAATAAAACTATGAAAAACAGGGTGTCAAAAGTATGTCCTGCAAAAAAAACACCTTTGGTTCAGGTTTTCAAAATGTGATGTCACAATTATTATTTAGCCTCAAGTAGTCGATCATTTACGCTGCCATTGAGGTTGTGCTTTTCTGTGACAATCGGTGCCGTTAAACCCAGAGAGCGCTAATAATAAACTAGGATTCTAGATAATCAACAATGCCCGGGATCACATGTTCTGGGTTAATTAATTATGCTTCAATAAATGTACTGTCGTTGATAAAGGTAATTAAATCTCATCGATTAAATTGTGACCTGCGGTTGCGTGGCCCTAGGACTATATGTCAATCGCACTTTCACGAGATCACCCAATGCTTAAAACTAATTAGTCTCAGTCGCGACCCTCAACATCACAATAAAATGGCAGGGCTAGTGCATAATATCATCTGGAAAACATACTATGGTGCTTGGAATCTGAGTTATTTATCATAGAAATAATATGTATACGGAGAACTAATGGCTCTCTTCATTGGCTCTCTGGAGTTGTCCTATCTTCGCCTGACACTAGCGCCATTATCGTAACTGATAAATATAAGCGGTAAGCAATAAAATAGGCAGTAAGAGCACACAACACCGCATAAAATTCTTGTGACGTCTCAGTTTCCGAGCCTATGCCAGTAAACATTTATGCGGTAGAGCTCTGGGGAAATCCTATAAACAGCAACCAATGTCTGTCTCACCATGGCAAACAATAGCTCATTCGAAAGCCAAAATTGTTATGTAATTATGTAATTTTTGTGATTTAAGGTCACCATTAAGGGATTGTTTCAATTATCTCTTTTCAATGAGCAAAACGACTCGAGTCCAAATGCTTCACTCTTCTCTTTTATTGCTGCATTGACAGAAAATCCAACACAAACATGGTTATACTGAGAACATAATCTGTTTTTCGATGCGCGCCAGAACAAAGATGTCAGTGCCATTCTTGTTACTAGTCACACATATTTTTACAAGAACTCTAAATCATTGCATATGATTTTATTGGTCAACAATATGTAATTTGCACTTATATAGTATAGATCTATGGTTTGCATGCACACTGTCAACAAGCATATTTTAAGCTTTACATCTGCTCGCAAGTTTTGTTCATACGACTCCCTTTTTGCCTATACAAAAACATTGATCACTAATCACAGTGTTAACAGATCCTTCAAAACTTCGCCACAATACAGAAAGTCAAGTTATCATTTTTCTGAAAACCCACCTGTTAGGTTATTAGTTATTTTGTTACTCACAAAACAAAGCTTGAAATCTTGGTTTCAATTATTACTATTTATGTGTAGAATGGATGAAAATATTTACTGTAAACGGCGACCCAAAAATATTTCTGCTGGTGAATTTCCTATTACAACATTATATTAAATAAAACATGCCGGCATTTCGGTCAAACACCAAATTTTACAAAAAAAATTAAAAATACTTTTTAGGTAAAAAATTGCTTAAATGATTTTAAGAGTAACGACTGTATACCAGCAAAAGTGGTAGGCATGACTTAATTCCATCTAAAAAACAATGAAATCTGAAGAGAAATAGTTGATATTAGCAATACAAACAGTCAAGAGACTGAGGCAATGCTCGCGGTTAAATTAGTGATTTTGAGTTATTGTCATTTCGATATTTTGCATTAAGTCAATTTTCTGGTAAGAATTGATAGAGAATTGATTTTGTTTATTTGGGAAAATAGAATTGAACTGAGTCACTGAATTTAGGATAGCTAAGGAATTGAGAATTGAATTGTGGTGTTTTGTGCTGACTTGTGAATTGAATCGATTCTTACACAACACATTGTGAAAAAAATTGGGAATTGACTTGTTAATTGTTTGATAAGAATTGAAAAGAACTTAGTTGTTTTTTAGGCCTTATAACCGTCACTTCATCGTTGCTCTTCCATCAGCTTTTTTGAACAATAGTGAAAGTGTGCGGAACATTACTACACTTCAATAACAACAGAAAAATTTTAATTTGTTCATATTGCTTCATATGTATCAATTGGCAATCAGACTTCATTTTATTGTAAAAAATGAAAAGTTCTAAAAATGAAAAAGACAAGTTTTCTAGATTAAGGCACTCATTCTTCTCTCTCTCCTCTTTCTTTTCTCGTTGTCTCCTCTTTCCCTCCTCTTTTTCTCCTCATTTTTTCTTCGTTCTCTCTTCTTCATTTCTTCTTTCCCTCGTCTTTGCCTCTTCTCTCTCATTTCTTTCTCTCTTCTTTCTCTAGTTTTCTTATCTTTTCTCTTGTGCGCCTTTTTGTTGCTTTCTTTTTTCTCTCCTCTCTCTCCTTTTATCTTCTCTCACTCATCTATCTCTTCACTATGATTTCCCTAACTTGCGTCTCATTTTTTGTCACTCGCTCTTTCCTCTCTCTCTCAATTTTTTCTCCTTTCTTTTTTCCTTCATTTCTCTTATATTTCTCTTTCATCTTATTCTCATCTCCTTCTCATCTCCCTCTCTTTTCCTTTTCTCTTCTTTTCTTTTCAAACACTCACATTTTGTCCACTTTTGCAAAAATAAATAAAACTCTTGACCTTTATAAATTTCATAATTTCTTTGTATATTTGTTTTTAAAGATACACTTGCATACCATTTTAGTAAGTTTCATCAATATGTATCTATGTTCTCCGATCATTTGTGGTTGTTTTTAATTGTTTGAGGCAATATGACTGCCTGTTTTATGAATTGACAATAATTATATGGTCCCGGTTAAACAATTAGAAGACAAATATGTGCTGAAATAATATCACCAGCTGCGCTGCTGCCTATCTCTTTGTTATCAAAATCAGCTATATCGCTCAAGTTGCGGCAATACCTCTCTCTAATAATCTTTTTTTATGTTTGTCTATTTGCTGAAGTGCAACTATAGATGTCATAATCACAATTCAACTTGAATCTGATCAAATTAACCCTGATCAAGTTTTACTATGCTACCCTTGGAACCAGACCTGCCAACCCAAGAGTGGGACAATGTATGAGATTTAGTTTTGGGGCAATTGATGTATCAATGATAGTATATACAAAATTGTGGAAATTGGGGCAACAATCTCACGCATTTCTCACACATTTTCATTTTTTCTATTGGGTGATTGCATGAGTCTCAGGCCCAATGCGTGAGAGTTGGCAGGTATGCTTGGAACAAAAAAAAAACTGTAAATAGAGAAACAATATAATACTTTCATATAAACTCGATACTTTGGTGTAAGGTAATTTTTAACATGATAAAATTACTACAAAGCACATCATTTTTGTCCTCGGTTCTTTTCTTTTTTATGAAAACTAGTTGTAGTTATGGTTTTTCATGTTTACATCACAACTTTCAGAGCTGTATTTGATGTGACGTTAACAAGGTTACCGTCTTTAATGAAAGGAGAAGGCAACTTCCAATTATGTGACACTTGTGTAGAAAATAAGACCGAGGAAGAGCTAGCAGTGAGCTACTGTACCAGCTGTAGTAGGAAGATGTGTACTAAACACTTAGAGGTAAGTTTCAACATTGTTCAAAGCTGGGCTCTACTCACCTAACTCTGACTGTTTAACTAGGTATTATTATACTCTATGTTCTTATTCTTTCTTTCAGCCACATGGTCAGTTCTACCCTCTACATAAAGATGTCATTGACATTAAAGAGTATCAGAACAAGGCTAATGTGTTAATAGAACACAGTTGTTCTACACACGAGAATAAACCAATTACAGTAGGCTGTTCAACTTGTTATCAAGTGCTGTGTGTGACATGTATGGATGGTACAGAAGACTGTATTGATGGTAAGCACTATAGCATGAGGTTTCATATCAATGTTATTAAAAATTTATTGGAAGGCAACAAGGCACTAATTTTTGTATTTTTTTCAATCGTTGCAAGTATTGCAGAGGTTTGTCTATGATGGTGATTTAACAGTGATTACGTTTCAATCAGCGCCACTTTTTGCCACAAAATCTTCAGTACTTTCTCATTAATAGTGAATCAAATTGGTCTTAGTATGAGTGAGATTGAACAACTCTGAATGACTGTGATCCATCAGGAATAACTCCATGAACTACTTTGAAGGTTTATTTGCAACAAAATTCACATGAAAATTATTTGATATCAAAAGGTTCATCATGTTTACTCTGCTGTGTTGTAGGTGCAAAATATGGGGAAATGTGGTTACAATCTCTTAAAAGCTAAAAAGCGAACAGTTAATCACAGTCATCATGAAAACGTTGTGGTTTGGAATATCTTTATTTCGATGACGTACTCAAACATTGTGGTTAGCCTATTGTTTTGACACGTGATATTATCACGTAAAACTAAAGGCCAATAAAAGGCTCAATATAAAACGTATCGTAGCACTAGTTCATGACAAACACTTCGGGTTCAACCGGAAAGCCCTTGTTAAATATCGATGCTAGCTACTTTTCAGATTCATTCAAGTTTGGTCTAATTATTTAGTCGTAATCTGATCATGTAACCCATATTATCTGCAAAGAGCTGGAACAAATTCTGCAACCTTTTTGGTTATCACAGATGACCAACACGCTCTTCATGTTTATCAGAGGATGATATGCACTCCTTCGAGCTAAAGTTAAAAAATTAAACAACTCTTTACGGTAGGTTTTGAGATATCAGTGCTCAAAGTGACAGCATTAAATGATGATGAAATAGACACTTAAGGACAGTAGACATGGTTTTGTTGAAGCATATTTGTGAAAATATTTCGACGAATAAGGTTGTAGGAAAGTGTAAAAAGAAGCCATCGTGTCCAACTACGTCCCATTTGAGCCGTTTTAGAAAGGGATTCCAATCTACAGCGTTTTTATGATGGCCGCGATTAACTGTTTGATTTTTAGTTTTAAGAGCTTTTAATCACATTTCCACATATTTTGCACCTACAACACAACAGAGTCAGACATGGTGAGTCTTTTGATACCAAATAACTGTAGTGTGACTTTTGTTGCATATCAATCTTTAATGAATAAGCACCATATGAAAAAGCATTACTTGTATCAAAAGATTTTATGGGCTGCTTCGGTAAACATTGAATCACTCTATGAAAGGTATTATTGATACATTATCACTAACTGAGCTTGCATGATTAGTAACAAATTTCAATGTGATAGTCACCCAGCAGTCTCTCATGGCTACTAATAAAAAATTTCATTGAATGCTGCGAGTAATTAAGGTGTACTTAGAATGATTGATGACTTTGAAATATCACCTTATATATTCTTATCGTTCAGTACTTATTGGATCAGTAATTTGTTTAACAAATGTTTGTTTTCACTAAATCTTTGATTACATTCTTTGAGATGTTGAGTTGAAATCTTTACAGATTAATTGCAACCGCGAAGTTTACAAATTTGATGATTTTACCATTACCAGCTCATGTATCACAGGGTCTGGGCATGCCACCGTCAACCTTAATACCTTGGTGAACTTGCTAAAAGATAAGAGAGATAAAGTAACGGCTGAAGCTTGGGTTAAAGAAGGGGAGTTATCCACTCTTCTCAAATGCACTATCAAAATACTCTCAGACTATGAAAAGAAGACCAAGGAGCTTGTTGATCAGCTGCACAGAACTAGAGATAAACAGGTAGTAATTTTCATATGTTGTGAGTATTCACAAAACTAATATCAAGTAATTTATAGAAAATGTTGAATTTTTTTTCATCATGAGTGACTTTTGGGATATGTATATGTATTATCCCACGACCAAATGAGCGGAGCAAAGTGTGGGAGTTTTTATGATAAATGCATGTGCACACAACTTACGAAAATTATTCATCAACAATGAGACGAACCCTCGTCAAGAAATTTCATCAACAAATTTAAGCATTGTTATGTAAAGTCGTTAGAGTATAATAACGATACAAAACACATTTAAACCTATTTAAATATGTTACCAAGTCTTTGTAAACCGTCGGTATTATCTTAAAACTTACCCATCTGATCGGATTATACACAAGTAGACAGATTAATTTCAACGAAAATCGCCACAAAACACTTGAAAAGCTTGGTTTAATAAAAGTTAAGACCGAAAATTGCAACGCCGAGGGACAGATAATAGAACGATGAAGTCTTGCGCATTTCACGAAAAAAACGTGCACTTTTCACCAGTCTATAGCATTGTCGAATTGCCGAAGGTTTTGGCAATTAACATAGGAGTACAGAGATCGTTTCATTTTTGCCGATTTCAATTTTTTCATTTTCATTTGCCGACACATTTGACACATTTTCCCATTCTAACTGATGTCCAACGCAGTATACGTAAAGCAAATGACGATGATATTTTTAACGTTTCTTATGAGATTATTACAATAATTAATTATAAGTTTGGATGACTACAGAACAATGACTACGTAGTACAGACTTTCTAAAAATCTATATAAATATAACAACTTCGTTATATTGTTAGCTATGCCGTTTTAAAATGTAAACAAAATTGTGCATTGGTTTGTTATTATTACTATATAAATAATATTGGTTATTCTAATAATATCAGTGCATTTTACTTCTAATATTGGCCAATATTACATTTCTTTTTTTGCAGGAGGAGAAATATAAACATATAATCTTTTCCTTTCATTATTGCTATTTGTTGTATATAATAACACCCAGTACATAACAGCTACCATTGCAGTTATCCTATTTGACTGCTAATATTGCATTTCTCAACTATCAGTACCCTTTCTTTTTTCCAATATCACTTTGGTCGTGGGCTGTATGAAAGAGGAATTTCTAGTTTATAGAAATGTTTACAATAAGCATGTACGTACTTAATATATATGCATATCCCTTCAAGTATAGGGATTACAGTTTGCATATGATGTAAAACTTGAAATGTTTAAAATTTTCAATTTTAACCTTTTCCACACCGTTCCCGTAATCTGACGGGCTGAGAGCGCAGTCTCAGCGTACCAAACCCGTAATTGCCCGTCAGATCTGAGTCTTCGATAGGTATTTTTTAAATTCATTTATTTATTTTAAAAACGACCCTAAAGTTTTTAATTAATAATTTGAGGAGTTTTAAAAAATATCATACTATTAATTTGGTGCTATAATTAGTCCCTTCTACGCATGTGCAAAAAGAACACGTTGTTAGAAGTTGAACGTTCTTTACGGAAAGCTGATCATCATGAACAGACGCGATATTTGAGGCGCTGCTAAAAAGATTCGTTTACAGGAAGATACCGACTGGTTTGAAAGTGAAGAAGAGGATTTTAGACCAGAAAAATGTGAGGAAGACGATGAAAGTAAAAAAGAAAATCAACAGAATGAATTGGATTGCGAAAGTGAGACTGAAACGACCGGCGATGAAACGGCGAATAATGACGGATATCAAAGAGGAGCTGATTTAAAACCAAAAGAATTACATTTTGCTGACAGCCTGGCAGGAGTATAAGTTTGAATTCTTAAACCGGTAAGTGTTTTTATTATTCAAAGCTTTTTAAACATCGGCCATGATAAATGTTATAATTAACGAAACGAATAAATATGGCCTTCAAAAACATTGCGATGCTTCGGAGCCTGTTGATGATAAATATTTGGCGAGTTGCTTGTTTAGTTTTGCATATAGGTATGCTCTAAAAGCCTCCTCTATTGCCTTACTGGTCCAAATTCCTTTATTATCTACGCTGATTTTTAATCAGTTTATAAATTGAAAGAAAATTAGAAACAATTTTACACTTTATTGACAATTTTGAAGACCCTGCTGGCAATAAATTGTTCAAATTAAAAAATGTTTTTGCCATGACATGCGACTGGTTCTATCCTGTTTTTCTATCTGATAAATTTATATTTGTAGATGAAAGCTTGCTGGCATGGAAAGGCTGGCTCAACTTCAGACAGCATATTCCATCTAAAAGATCTAAATTTGGCATTATGTTATTCGCTTTCCGTTGCTGTCTCTGGCTATGTGCACCAGTTGTCTGTATACATTGTCGATGAGAAAGCCGAATGCACTGGCAGCGGAGTCACTTGTGGAATATCTTAGTGCGAGTCATGTTTTGATCCTTACATGCTAGCTAAATTTATTTACAAATGGTATTTTATTTAGTTTCTGCAAATGCTTCACTGCTTTGTATTGCTAGCTTTTGTACATACATTTGCTAATCTATTGTATTAGTAGTGCATTGATGTGCTGTATTTGTTGCACACTGCCATCTTCCATCTTCAGAGAAGCAGTCTAATCAAATAGTTCAGTTCTCATATTGTTCTGCAATCTAGCAGTCCATGATTTGCTGTTTCTGCTCATAATAAATGTTGCTTGCTGTCTTTTGCTGCTTCACCAAATGTGTGAATATAGGCTCACGACTTAATTTTTTTTGCACACAACCAGTTAATCTTTGCTGCAGCACACATGAATCTGTGCAATGACTTTGCATGCAAAATTTTTACATAAATCTAGTCTCAAGAAATGCATAAAAGTTCAGAGTTAAAAGTTGTAACTGCGTATATATAGATGTCTAGCTGCAAAGTTTTTGCAAGCTGTGTGGAGGAAAAAATCTCATTCTGCAGGAAAATGTCTCAGCTTCCAGATGCATATTCATTTGCAGTTTTGTGTCAATTTGCACGAAAGCTGGAGCAACCTTGTCGGATGAATGTCTTGCGCTGCTTATCGACATGGCGTCTCGAGCATTTCCAGTGGCGCTCCCGCTATACATCGGAGCTCATAACTCCGCTTTCAATGCTCTTGAACGACTAAATTTTTTTGCAAAATGTTGTGAACATATGAATCCATGCAAGAATTATTTATACAACATTGCCAATTGCTTTTAGTGAATATAAAATGAAATTGAAAATGACGTACTAACATAAAAAACTCGTAGTTTCAACGAATTGCGACTCTTGCAGGTAAGCAAATGCAAGCTAACTACATTAAAAGATTTCTATGCATGTTAATTTATGTAACTACCTCAATTTTGAAGAAAGTTGATGCAGTTTTTACGCAGTGGTGTCGAAGGCTCAAATCGCCATAGTAAATGCACTGGTACACTGGGGAATTTCCAGCCGTTAGCCCGCGGTCGCTAAAGGGTTAATAGCTTTGCATTTGTGCTTGTTTACATTTGAAACTTTTTTAATAGCAGCTATTTAGTAAAGCATTACATGAATAGTAATTGTTCCCTCACTATTAAAATTGTTGGGATTCCAATTATTCTCGTGATAGTAGTGACGGACTTGTTAAGGAATAAGTTTGGTAGTGGTAATTCATAGATATTTTATATTATTAAGGTGAAAATTATAAACTTGTTCAGAATAATGTGTATGTTACGCTATAATGATATATTCACATGAGATTTGGTAGAATGAAACGCACTCGGAGCAACGGTTCAGAGGAGAGCAAATATTTTCACCAGCCATATTTAAAGATGTCTCATGTTGGTTGCTAATTAACCAACCATTTCAACATTCCATTTCAAGTTTTGATGAGTCAGTGTTTTTATCGACAATTTACAATTGCTTTATCATTTATGTTAGGTATTTGGGTAAACAACACTGTCTGTGTTTTCAAAGTGAAAATAATTATTTATCTAAACTATGCTATTTGGCATTTTTGGGTTGATTGGCTAATAATTTTAGCAATCAATTTATGTTTTCGTAAAGACTCATTAAAAGAACTGTGGTTTCTTAAGTTGTTTCAATATTAAGGAGTTAACAACCCTAAGGATATCTACTTGTGCACACATTTACCACTTGCTAACTCAAATGAGACATTATCTCAGAATGATATCATTGTTTAAGACACACTCTGTAAACTACTTTCACAACATATATATTTTACTTCAACACCGCAGCACGGATGTAATGTATGCACTATTCTCTTCAATTTGCGAACTCTAAAATTTTTATAGTTATCAGAGCTACGTAGAATGTACGATGAATTAGAGAGGGAGCTGGTAGACAACAGGAAGACCTCAAAGGAACAGTTAGTAGAGTTTATAGAAAGGGATATAGGAGTTAGGATGACAGAGATGAGCACTCTACTTCTGCTACAAGATGCTAAGTTCAAAGAGTCACATCAGGTAAGTACATGTTATTATTTTAGTCTTTCACAAAGTGTGTCTTTGTTTATAAACAATTTTGTGTCTCATGTGAATTGCTCAGAATCCTAACTGTATGCAACCTTTGGTGAGATATCACTAATGCATGCAATTTAAAATATATTAATTAAAAAGTAAATAAAAAAACATTCAATAAAAAAATTTGGAGAATGTCTAAGCTTGTGAGTCTTGTCTCCAGCCATCACAGTGGTAAACAAACAGTGATACTTTATTGGCAGTAATTTTATATTAAACATAAATGTTTCCATATTACGCGTTGCAAGGATCATAAGAGTGGTTTTAGTTATTCACAATGTCTATATAAAGTTTAGCTCTAGCTCATTATTTCCAGAAGATAACTGAAACACTGAGAATATTTCTCACTCTTAGTTATAGCGGTGAAGTTTCAATACCTTTCATTGAGTTAGTGCTTTGTGTTAGCTCTTGTAAAAGCATTGAAATTTTGGTAATTTCATCAGACAAATACGGCTTCAATTTGATGAGCTGGTTTAGCAGCGCATGGTAATTTAGTTACTACTTTACACATTGGAAAATTACAATGTACATATTATTCAACAGGTTGATATAGTAAATAGCTTCGCAGTGACATATAATGAGATCAGGAGATTTATTGATGAAGATCTACCTTCCTTGACATTGACCAATCAGAAGACACTTTTTGCCCAAGGTATGTCTCGCATGTTAATCTATCACTTATGTGGTAGACCAGAAAGAGCTTTAAAGCTTATTCAATAGTTTTAGTTGAAAAATGCCATATAAATCTTGGAAAATACAGTTCAATATGTGAGTCAAATTTGTTAATCTTAAGTTTTATTTGTTTTCCGCATCGAAATAATAGCATAATAATTATCATTTGTTCTGTTCTCTTGTTCGTTGCTTTCAGTTAAAGTGCAGGAACCAGAGTTACAGATAATTGATGATGCTGCTATATCTACCTACATTCTCACTCCTCCAACATTGCTCAAATTCAAGAAAATAGTGCCTGTGTCTTCAGAATACTTCACAGTGGCTCATCGAGACCAACTCACATATTTTGCTGGTGGTTATGGGTCAACTCTATATAGAATAGATGAGTCAGCCAACCCGGTAACTTCACTCTCAACACTTGAGGGAGAGAACATAAATGGACTGTGTTTGTATAATGAGAAACTATTTATTCTAGTTCATCCATTTAAAGTTATAGTAACTGATCTAAATGGTAAAACAATCACAAGCTGGGAACACTCTGATACTATTAGCCAGCCTATCAACAAGCTGGTTGTAACCGGAGATAAAGTAGTAGTCCCTGATAGGTCTAACAAATGTCTGA
Source organism: Watersipora subatra (assembly GCF_963576615.1). NCBI lineage: Eukaryota > Metazoa > Bryozoa > Gymnolaemata > Cheilostomatida > Watersiporidae > Watersipora > Watersipora subatra. The sequence goes on from NC_088709.1 coordinate 61,237,975, forward strand.
AAGTCTATTCACTAGATGGACAGGTTGTTAAACACATACCTTGTTTACAAGATGGTGAATGGGAAGAAATGGCGCTCTGTGCTCCTGACCAGAAATCTGTTGTTGTATCTTCCTGTGGTACATCAACAGTGTTCAGAGTGAATATAGAGACAGGAGAGACAATTTGGACTTATACAGATGTGGATGAGCCAGGTGGAGTGGTCTGCTATCAAGGGGAGTACACACTAGTGACACCTCTGAACTCTGAGCAGACAGAGATACACATACTACAGTCTGATACTGGTAATTGCGGTATTGAAATACTTAATTCTGTTACAATCAATTGCATTAAAAATTAAATTTCACTTTTTTGTTTGTTGATCATTTTTGCATAGGATGTTTATATTATTTGCAAAAAAATTATTTAAAAACCACCATTATTATATGGTTACATTAGTTAACTGTCTGTATATATACACGAGTTTGTTGTTGCTGGTAAATAGTGTCTAGTAGTAAAGTGTTATGACTTGAGTGACTTGACTACATGAGGAAAAATTATAGCACTGCATATCCTGATTGGCTGAATTAGTAGAGAGTCTGTGATTGGTTTCTACTGTTTGAGACCAGTTGTTAACTAGTAAACTATAGAGTTTGTGTAGATAGTAGACTTTTTTTGAATAAATTGGGGAAATCGGTGAAGGATGAAGGTAAAGGATATGCCATGTCTTGACATTGTGTTTGTAATGGTTATTCAAGGTTTGACTATAGCAGTATTACGTTATAAAGGCATAAAGATATTGGCTATGAAGACTGAGGTGAAATCTGAATATAGCTGACAATTATAGTATTGGTAAAGTGTTCAAAGAAATAATACGAATTAAAATAAATACAATATCTGTGAAACATTATTAAAAATAGATTAATTGCATCACTTCATGAATGATCTATACTAGCAGGCTACCTAAAAATATGTCCTACTTTCAGATTTCACTATTGAGCTGTTAGAATATTCTTTGCTTAAATTACTGGTATAATATTGGTAAATACCACAAAACTGAGGTAAAATCTGAATATATCTAACAAATGAGTTAAATGGTTTGGTGAAATGCTCAAAGAAATTATATGAATGAAAACTAATAAAATATATTTGAAACATTGTCAAAAGAGAAAAGTATTTACATCACTTTCATATTTTGCTATTTTTTATTGATTTTATAGATTTTTCTATTGAAATGTGAGAATACTCTTTGCTGAGAGTATTAACATGTTGGTTCTCTACTTTTTTATAGGCAGGCATCTAGGAACGCTTATTGACTCAGAAAAGAGGAGTTCTTCAAGTGTTTATGACATGTGTATATCAGGAGACACTCTGATATTACCGAGATATGATGAGAAGAAAGTACTATACTACCAGTTAATGTAGAAGAGATTAAATAATTACAAGCAGTGATTATAAAATAAGCAAGCATTAGACACAATAGAAAGCGTTTTCCGTATTCACAACTTATTTCTTGCTTCGACTGTATCTCCTTAACAATTGACTTTCTCACACCATACTGTGTGTTATGTGACTTTTTCATGGTGTCTTCAATATCTTACATAATTTTACACAGGTTGGTTCTGGCATTTAAATTTTCATGCTACTGGTCTACTCACTATTTTGAACTATGACTCAACGATCTAAATTTGTAAGTTATTAATGTCATTAATTCTTGCTTTTATTGTGCTGCTGTTTTTTTTTACATTTTACTGCTTATAGTTTTGCTGTTCCATATGTTCTGCTTTATTCACAAATCAATTTTAAATCCGTATATGTATTTATTGTGTCTTACCTGAAACAGGAAAGATTAGCATGTGTACTTATACTGTTATACCTTGGAGATACAGGATTATTATTGGCCCTTGATAGGAAGCTGACTTTCCCAGTTTGAACTTTGCTATATTTTGCTTAGAGCTCAATCTTTCTGTATTTTTAATATGAATTGATATAAAATCACACAACATTTTTAGTTAAACTCAATAAATTATACCAATAATGATACTACTACAAAGCCAAGCCAGTTGTCATATTACCAATTGTCAGACATCTAATAGTTTACAAATAGAGAGAAAGAGCTCTTCAATTTATGTGGAAACTTGAAATATCACAAAGGGCAGCCAATGTTGCAAAAAATCACAAAAACCTAAAAGCAACACCAACTAGAAAGTCATTAACTTCTCAAACTAACATAGCTTTCAGGCAGACTGTGGTAAAGTGCAGCTACGGACTTGTTAGACTTTAAAAAGAATGAGTATATGACAGTTGTAGGCTACTACTTTACTTGCATAGAATTCACACGTTTCACAAACATAACAATAACGGTCATTAGTAACACTGGGAAAAAAACATTCACGAAACACCAGATACCAGAAACAGTCATATCAAATAATACACCTTGTTAATGATACTATTCAGATATTTAAACACTGGGACAACTATTGTGGCAATGCTTAAGAGCTGCATAAGCTCAACCAAAGGGTTAAAATTTGTATTTGTGACTTAGAAAAACTTTGCCCAATTACTCAAAATCTACCCAGCAGATTTCGTTCAACCAATGCAAACAACAAACATTTGAGCATTTTGTAAAAACAGTCAATGATTATTTTTTTCTACCTAGTCTAACACTAGCCACCAGAAAACATACATTCAATGAGAGTAATATCAGCTTTAAAACTGACTTCAGTATATCCAGAAGGTACACCAATCTACTCGCCTAGCACATCCTTTCAGGCTGCCCATTGTCCTCAGTGTCAGGGTTTTGTCAAGTTAGGTGGCAAAACTTACAACATGATTGCTATGTTACTTTTAATCTAAGATAAACTTGATAGTTCCTCATGAATGGTAAAGTGAGAGATGGTACCTAGTGAAATTATTGTTTAATTTGCTTGCTATTTTGAACAAATGCAAAATTTGTTAGTGCTTGCTAAAATAGGCCCAGCAGCTGTGGTTGTCACAGATTCAATACTTTTTCCATTCTTCTTTGTGTCTACTAGAGTAACAAAGATATAATAATTTTTTTTAATTTTCTATGAGTGTGGTGAATTGGTATTTTGTCAGAACAGACAAATGAACCTTCAACTAAGAAATTTGAGAGGAAAATAAGAGCTTTAGTTTAAGTTAGTTCATGCCTAGAGGTAGTCAAGTAAGTAGAGGTAATTAATATGAGGTTAGATGAAATGATGATGTTAAATTTTTTAATTAAATTTTAGAGAACAAAGCATCAATGTCGTTGATATACCAAAAATAAATCAAGTTTTCATCTTAATTTATGATGTGGTTTAGAATTTAGCCAAAACACCCAATTTGTAAAAACCGTATGCTTTTCTATATGTTCAAAAACTCATCAGTAATATCTTCATTATGCTAATGAAACTTCTCAACTGGTGTCTACCGTGTTTAAATGCTACATCCTAATAAACAAACAAAACATTTTTAGTCAAGCCCTAGCTTCATACATGAAATTTTCAATTGTAGCAAACATCTTTTAACAAACTTTACTTCATCATAAACCTTATTGAGGGGCTTTGCAATCTTTGAAAGAAATGCAAATCAGAAATGAATGGTCAGATAATACAAAAAGCCCTCACTGAAATATTCACTTGTATGTACTTGCATGCTTCCCTTATTATTTAATTGAACTATCAAAAATCATTAAAACCACGCAATCACAATTTACCCTACAGGATTTAACCTACCCTAAATATTCGTTGGTTATAAAAATTCGTGATTCCGCGAACAGTCAATTCCGCGAATTATTAAATTCCGTGATTAATTAGTTTTATTTTTAATCGCAAGGGAGAACAACTATTGCATCAAATTAAAAACTAGCTGCTAGGCTAGTTTTTAATATAAATACCAAACGTAGTTGAGTTCCAAAACTTTTTTAAAATCATTGCATGGGTTTTGAGCTAATACCATTGCCAATGCATCACATTTCTTTACAAAATTATTCAAGGTCGTCACAAGACATGCAGAATGGCGTCATCGCAAAAATAGCCGCTAGGCAGAAGTACTAAACGTAGCCGAGTTCCAAAACTTCTTTAAAATCATCACCGGGCTTCGAGTTTTATTGCCATTGTATCAAACTTTACAAAATTATTCAATGTTTTCACAAGTTATTTGGCATGGCTTCAGCATCGCAAAAAATCTCTCTTAGTCTTTTTACATTGAAATCAACTCCATCAATCTCTAATACCTAAGTTGAAGACGATCAGGATTCTGATCTGGACATTGTGGTATGTATTTGATTTGCAGAGCAGATACGTTTTTTCCATAATTGCCTGCATTAGTTAATTCTTTTGTTTAAAAACTGATCGCTTTCGTTAAATACTGCAGCTATTGTTTTTGTACTTCCTTAACACTCATTAATATTTTTTCTTTAGTGTGTTTACTGCAGATTGAGAATGAAACAGCCTACTCCAATAATGAAAACTAAAGAAAAGTAGTAATATTCATCAAGGCAGGAATATTGGCAGAGAAGCAACCAGTCAACCTAGACCCCTTCATCGACAACAACTCTTTGATATCGCTGCAGCAAACATGATTAAATTATATATTTTATTTCATGTATAGATATATTATAATTTATTACAAACTTGAGTGTACAAACAAAATATTTCAAATGCAAATAAAATTTTGCAAATGATGAATAGAGTAAATATAAACAGTTTAGTCTACATTTTTGTATATGGCGGTTGTCTAGAGCAATAAAATTAAATTGATACTCTTCATAAGTGAATACTAGCGTGTAATGGTGCTCTCTGACTAGTTATTTTGGTAATAGCAGCTTTATATCGCTGTCACTGTCTTGGGTAGATGTTAAAGACCATTGTGTTGAGAGACCAGCCTATGCACTTGTTACTGTGTCTGTTTTACATTAGTTTACATTTTACATGTTCAAAGTTGTGTTATTTCATATTGGTGCAGACAACTCCAATTTACATATGCTATGTTGGTTACGTGCTCACTTATACAAATGCTGTTAATTGGTTAATAGGTCAATTAATCAATGTCTATTGGTTCATTTTATTTTTCTGTGCATACCTTTACTTGTAAAAGCAACTTCCTGTTCTGTTCTAATTACAAAGCATGACAGCAGCATGTTCTCTTCTTATCTCTTAATTATGGCTAGTGGCACACAATCAACTAGCTCAACAGATTGTCTCGCTACGGCATGGCTGGTAAGGAAGTTATCATCAGAACTCTCCTCGTGGTTTACTATTGCAAAGTTCTGCCGGTTGGCCAAAAAGTTGTGCTCGTAAAGGTGTCTTTGTTCCTTTTTTAAAACATATATATTCTTCTCGCAAGTAGCTGCGGTCACTTCTACCTCAATTTTCAGACCTCCCTGAATGATTGGTGATCTTCTAAAAATGACATATACCACCCTTGGAGTCATTGTGCTTGCGTGTATGATGAAAAATCTCTCTCTCACACTAAAACAAATAATGAAGCCGTAGGGATGGAAAAGATAAATATTGCGTTTTACCGAAGAACCAAAGTAAAATTCGATTAATTTAATAAATGGTTTTGAAAAAAATCATTACTTACCACAATTTGTTGGTTCATCGAAGGCCTCCAAATCTATGAATATTCGTTAAAACCTCTGGACGCAGCAAAAAATTTATAGCTTAGCACGATCAACTCGTAGTTGTGAGCCAAATAGAAAACGTAACACGCAATGCTCATGTGTAGGGTTAACTCTATTGCTAGACGTAATAGAGTTAAATCTTTATAGAGAATGACAGTTTTCAGCCGCGAATAAATTAATCCACAAATATGCATGAATTGGCAATTTTTGCGAAATTTAACTCCGCGAATAAATTCATCCTGTAGGGTATTTGCAACCAGAACAAGTGGTCAAATATTTTTAATATCTGGTGATTGACAAAACAAAACGAGTCACTGGGTTAGAGTTTCTGTCACCAATGAAAAAGACAAAATGTATGGTTAGAAAAAGTGCTTAGAATTTCTCCAACATTCTCATAGGGTGTCAATGAAAATTTTGATATAAGTACTCAAGGAGTCATTTGAAAGACATATTTTCAACATTTTGCTTTATTATACCTCATTATTATATTTATTTTTTATCTTTGCTGGTTTTTCAATTGCACAATCATAACAAAAAATTGTGCAAGTTTTAATTTCAACATTGAGTTGTTGAAAATAGAATGATTCACTACATGTATTCCAAAATTTAACAACAACTCAGTTTTGCCTCAAGTCAGATTTTTTTAATTACATCAAGGCATACTTAGCTTAAGGAAAATAATGAAAATTCAAAGGGTTTAGTACGGTAACTAAGTTTGCTGTCAAATGACACCTATAACAAAATATAAAATCATACAATCAGTACATCATCAGACTCATCAGTACAAAGTAAGCAGCTGAGCTAAACAGTCGCCTTCCTGGTAGAAGCTCCGCATTAAGCAAATTATACATAAATTAGTGCGACAAAGTTCTGTCAATTTCTTGAACTACATATGTAAAATTTTTATGTCATGAAAACCAAAATCCACATTCTAAAATGCTGTTAATTCATGCACTCAAAGCAGCGGTTTATGTTGTTTAGATACTTTGAACGTTCAGTTTATTGACAGAAACTTTATTAGCTGTGTTCATCTTGACAGTTGTGAACAAAAGAGAGGGTATTATAAAAAGGCTATTGTAACAAAAAGCAGAAAGCTTTCAGAAAGCACAACAAGATAGCTTTTAAAACCATGAAGCTGCTATTATTACAATACTCTCACTCAGTTACATGATTGCACCAACAGCCAGTTTGTGACACAAAAAAACAAAAAAAATACAATGATCGTAATCAACGAAAAAGCAAAAATATAACAGTCTTGTGTTCAGTGGTCAGACAATTAATTAACTCAAACCCAACATGTCTCTAAATTTGACAAATCGATCACGTGGCAGCGGCTTCGTGAATATGTCAGCGATATTATCATTTGTCGAACAAAACTCGGTACAGACATCACCAGCTTCAATTGCCTCACGAACGTAGTGGTATTTTACATCTATGTGTTTTGTACGCCTGCTAGTTTTCTGGCTGTTTGCGATTGCTGCAGCTGATTGATTATCTACAAAGATGATTGTAGAATTAAGTTGCGTGGTTCCAATATCTGAGAATAGCTGACGTAACCACATGCACTCAACAACACCATCAAACAACGCAATATACTTTGATTCCGTAGTAGAGAGAGCAACAACTGACTGACGCTTGCTGGACCAGCTGATTGGACAACCAGCATTAATGAAAACTGCACCCGATTTTGAGTGCCGGTCAACGTCGCTCGCATAATCTGCATCTGTGTATCCAACCTTTGGTTTACCTTGCTTTCTAAAATTCAGGCATAAATCCTTGGTGCCCTTCAGGTAGCGTATTACTCGTTTGGCTGCGGTCAAGTGAGTCTGGGTGGGGCAAGCGTTGAACTTGGCTAAAGCTCCCACTGCTTCAGCAATATCTGGACGAGTAGATACGGCAGCATATAGTATACTTCCTATCATCGATTGATAGAGATTGGGATCTGCTAATTTGCTTCCGTCCTTGTGACTCTGTTTTACATCATATGCTGCCGGAGTTGCGACAGGCTTACAGTTTTCCATGTTGAACTTTTGAATTATTTGTTGAATGTAAGGCTTTTGACTTAGACGCATAGAATTTTTTCCTCTCTCAATAAGTAATCCCAGACAATGATGAAGCGGTCCGAGATCCGTCATTTTGAAACGAGACGAGAGAGCGGATTTTAATTCGGTCATCTGAGCACCAGTGTCTGACATTATACACAAGTCGTCTACGTAGACACCAATCATCACTTTCTGGTCATTTTTCCAGCGAATATACACACAGTTGTCAGCGGAGGACTGCATGAAACCTAATGATTTAAGAAATTCATCTAATACCATGTTCCAACATTTAGGCGACTGTTTAAGTCCATACAGCGAGCGATTAAGTTTGCAGACTAAATTTTCTTTACCCGGCACAACAAAACCCTCTGGCTTTTCCATATGCACCTGTACATCTTCTGACAGTTTTCCATTCAAAAAAGCCGTTTGTTCATCCATTTGGTGTATCATCATATCTCTCTCAACAGCATCCGATAAGAGTGCTCGCAGAGATGTTCTGTAAATCACGGGGGTGTATGTTTCATCGTAATCCACCCCAGCCTTTTGAGCATATCCCTTTGCCACAAGTCGAGCTTTGAATTTACTTATAGACCCATCAGACGAGTGTTTAACCTTGAAAACCCACTTAGAGCCAATCGCTTTGCACTCGGGCGGAAGATCAACTAGTTCCCATGTACCATTGTTGATCAGTGATTGATACTCATCATTGCTGGCTTTGATCCAGGCATCACGATTTTTGCTAGCCTGTGCTTGCGACAAACTAAGAGCCTCCACAATGTTGATTGCTGAGTGAGCAGAGTGACCAAGGTTTGTGAAGTCATCAATACCAAACCGAACAATGGGTTGAGTGGAACGTCGTGATCGCCTATGTGTAAACGTTGGTGTTGGAGGAGCCTTTTCATTTTCTGATAGGTCAATATTCACCGTTTCAGAGTTGTCTACACTTGGCTTTGACGACTGATTTGGTAAACCGAGCTTGGCTTCATCAAAGGTGACATCACGTCTTACCTCTATTTTTCTAGTGATCGGATCGTAGAGTCTGTAGGCTTTAGACGTAAGGCTATACCCCACAAACACCATTGATTCTGCTTTCTCATCGAGTTTACGTCTCAGCTGATCGGGTATGTGAGCATAGGCTAAACATCCAAAAATTTTCACGTGTCCAAGATCAGGTTTTTCTGTTGTTCCATTTTTATAAGGAGTTGTATTCCATTCAAGTGCTCGTGTGGGGAGGCAATTACGAATGTATATCGCCGTCGATATTGCCTCTGCCCAGAATGACTTTGGAAGGTGAGTTTCAGAAATTAACGAGCGAGCGGCCTCACAAACAGTACGATTAAATCTCTCAGCACAGCCGTTTTGTTGTGGAGAATAGCGAGTGGTGACTTGGTGATGTATACCTTGGGCTGAAAGGTAACTCTCAAACTCATTAGATGTATATTCTCCACCACCATCGCTTCTAAGTGTACCTATAGTCTGACCAGTTTGATTTGTCACTAATGATTCGTAAGTTCTAAACGCCTGCAACACGCTAGATTTGTCACGAAAAAAATATATCTGCACATGCCTACTAAAATCATCAATAAATGAAACAAAATACTTGCTACCACCTAAAGATTCATTCTGCATAGGGCCACACACATCCGTATGTACCAATTCAAGAACCCTACTTGATTTAATGCCACGGTCAGTTTGAAAAGGACGTCGAGACATTTTACCTTTTATGCAAGCTTCACAGACACCTATTTCGCCGGTAACATTACAACCATTTTCACACCAATGATTCATGTTTTTGAGGCTACTTACGTTTACATGAGCGAGACGTTGATGCCACAGTAGGAAGGAGGACGCGGCAGCATTAGGAGTATGAATAGCAAACTCGACATCAAGATAATATAGCCTGTTTACTACAGATCCTGATGCTATCAACATCTTTCTTTCATTCTTAATCCAGCATCTCGAATGTCCAAACTGTACTATATATCCTTTTTGTGTAGCCGCTTTTACAGAAAATAGATTTCCGTGTAGGTCAGGTATGTGTAGTACATTGTAAAGTGTAGCACGTCTAGTTTTGTTTCCATAAATTTTTATTTGCAGCTGAACAATACCTTTTCCGACTACTTGAACTTGAGATCCATCGGCAACAACAACGTACTCAGGTGAATCTAGCTTAAAATAATCACAAAATACAGCTTTATTTTTCGCCATGTGACTGGTAGCACCGCTGTCGATCAGCCATTTTTGAGAGTCAACATCTGTCTCCAATACAGTAAATGCCGATTCATCATCTTTGCTATTATCACCGTATGTAGATATTTTGGCCTGATGTGGATTTGAGTTACTGTTGTAATATCCATGACCTCGTTCTCGGCCGCGACGCGATTCACGGCTCTGATTATAGTTGTTTTGATCACGTTCAAAGTGAGCTCTGAGCTTGTTCCACGCAACTCCTGGGTCCTCACATTCACTGATGAGATAAATAAGATTATCACTCACAGAAAGCACCATGTGGGAAAAAGCTTTGCTTGACTTCTTTTCGTACTCGGCTTTAGCGGCAGCGTTAGCATCATCCTCCAGAGTAATGGTTCCATCCACATATCCAGATAAGTCCTTAGCTATGAGTAGGTGTTTGAGTTTGAACTTCCATGTGGCATAGTTATCAGTGTTCAGCTTATTTATAGTCCAGCCTTTCTCATCCATAGTTCTTTGATAATATTTAATGGGTTGACTGGGCCCATAACCTGTTGTTTAGATACTTTGAACATTCAGTTTTTTGACAAAAACTTTATTAGCTGTGTTCATCTTGACAGTTGTGAACAAAAGAGAGGGTATTATGAAAAGGCTGTTGTAACAAAAAGCAGAAAGCTTTCAGAAAGCACAACAAGATAGCTTTTAAAACCATGAAGCTGCTATTATTACAATAGTTTAGTGGTTCAATATTTACAACAGAATGTTAAAGAGACCATCTGAACTTATATTACTCTTGAATATCAAACACACACTGCTTATATTGCTATCTTAGTGAGTGGACAACTCCAATACCCTGAAAAAAACATCCTGCTAGCCAGACTCTCATGAGAGTTTTTCTAAATCTCCAGGAACACCTGAGATTCATGCAAAGTTTAAACTCGGTAAAGAAAATACTGTTACTAACAAATCTCTACGTTGCTCAACCTCTGTTTTTGTATGAGGGGTTATTAGGCGCCAATGTTAATGAGTAGTTTAACCAAATTTGAATTTCATACCTGTGGGATATTATGTAAATATCTGAGGCTTTTCAGTGTTAGCCGGTAATGCGAGGGCTGGCTATCTTAGGAAGCCAAGGCTATTGGAAAGCTGGCTTTTCACGAAAAGCGCCAGCTTCAAGCAAGGAAATGCTGGGGGGACTAACAGGTCTCGCTATATAAGCAGGCATTAAACAGATGCTTGGCAGAAGGCTCAGTAAAAAGCAAGTGAGCTGATCATCTGTATTGCCGTGCTTCTACTGACAAGGTATTTGGGTTGTGGAGATTGGACTTGAGAGTCCATTGGGTAGCAGTGAGGCTGCTGATTTGGTTTGCCTACGGGTTGGCAGATTTGTACTGCCGTGAGATCGGTGACAGCATTCTGCTGTGGGCGTGTATCGCCGTGGTGGTGAACGCAGGTGGCAAAAGGGAGGTTGGTGTGTCATCGTAGCAGCTTGGTGCTGCACAGCAATATCCTCGTTATATTGCTAACAATACCAAAATAAAATTCCAAAAAATTTCTTGAAAACATGCACTAGTACATATGGTAATGTGTGTAATAATATACATGTACATACACTGTTAATATGTCATATGGCTTACTTTTATGTGTAAGTTATAAAATTTTAGCATGTATATATTGACTTGACAGAAGTATACAATTAATAATCAAGTTAAAATAGTTTATTTGCTAATAGAAACTGCAGCCAAAATTACTATTTAATATTGATATTTTGTCTAATTTGCTTTTGCCAAACGTAATAAAGTTACTTTACAGTTTTTATTCTTTGAAAATAATGTTATTATAGGAGTTGTCAGCGAAATCATAAGCTTTGAAACAAACACAAACTGCTCAAACTACTTCTAGCCATAATTCTACAGTTGATGTCTTATTTTGTATTCCAGACATTTTCCTGTCTGAATTTCATGCAACTTTTGGTAGATTTTTTACTTTTGCCACTACTAGCTTATAAGTTTTGTAAGTAATGATCACACCATAGTTAGGGACTTATATGGAACTATTGGCAATTATATATTTTTCAGTCAAATTTCCAGAAATTAAAAAAGCATGTTCTCAAACTAATTAACAACCAAAATCTTGACAAGTTTAGTTTAAGCTCAATAAATTGTCTTATCATTACTATAGAGTCCTGTGGTAGAACTACTGTACAATTTGTTTCGACTTCATGCTCTAGTTATTTTAGTATCACAATAGTGTTAAGTTAAGAAAAAGTCGCTTTTAATATCTAATATTAAATTGAAAGTAGAAATAGCAATTCAAAACTAGGCACTCTTTTGCCACCATGTGTAGACTGCTTTTGTGAAATAGCGTAAAAGTAATCCCATTTTAAATTATATACGCAAGATATTACTTTTTGCAGTAGCTGTACAGCAAGATAAAAGCTGTCTATTTTATGGCACTATTAAGTCTGATCCAAACAAAGTTTCAAGTCAAAACGTTTAAAAAGTTTTCAAGGATTTCAACGAGGAAAGCTACCTCGATGAATAAAACATAGTTTATCAAATTATGTTGCATGTGTATTTATTTAAAAATGAAAACAAGTATGAAAAATCTAAGAAAACTATATTCTAAAATCTATTAAAAAGGTTGCTAGTGTATAAGGTTGCCTTGTAAGAAAAAAAAGTGTCAGGCATCAAGTAGCCATTCACTAAACTCTAACAAGTACTGAAAGCATCCTTTTAATGGACCATGAAAAGTGAGAGTAGACTATTGCTCATGGTAGCAAAAATGCACAACAGTGTATATGCTATGTTTCTCATAATGTTTCTCACAGATTCATGTCTGTTCTGAGGTGCCAACTTGTGTAAAACATAAAAAGACTGCATCGGCTGCACTTGTAAATAAGTTTAGCAAATTTTTTTTGGCCATGTTTCTCTGCAAAAAATTGAAGGTGAAGAATTTTACAAGGCTGTAGATATAAATATAGTTAGGGGCTTCTGGGTTTACAGTGTACATTGCTTTGTCTTTGACTTCTTTCTAAGCTGTCCTTGGTACATTGATGTAAGTACTAAGTTACAGGTGGCTACTAGCTTTATTTATATTACTCTTTGCTACAGACAGCCTTTGGCTTAGTTTAATCTTTTACTTTGTTTATTATAGCAAATGATTTATCATAAAATTAGTTAAAATATATTTATTTGCATTTTTGCTGTTTTTTCCATTTGTAAGAGGAAAAAACTGAGATTTTTTGTATTTCGGAATTCGATTATTTCGGTGTCTGCTTGTGGTTCTATTGTGAGCTAGAAGCTACTCATATCACTTCATAGTTTAAAAGTTAGTGTTACATAATAATTATCATTTGACAACTTTGTTTAACAATTGTTCTACAGTAAATATATCTACATGACGATTTAAATTCTGAATAAAAAGTTTTTTATTTATCAATTGACAGAGGAATTAATGAGAATCCATGGTATCAGATTAACAGAATTGTTTGCTGTAGCTACAGCCGCTATACAAAACGATTAAAGATAGTTACTAACAACATTTATTTTTCTTTTTAGTGCTACAGCCACTCATTTGTTAAAAACTGACAAGCATTGAAAACCCCATTCACTAGGATACTATGTTTACAAAATCATAATTCCCATAGTTTACCTACAGTCTGATTGAGATTGCTCTAGTAAAACCTTATTGATTTGAGTGATGCAAGCCAGAGAGTTGGTAAAACTGTTATTACTTCTTCGTGATGTAGCAGTTTAGTTTACTAATAGAGTTATCTGAAACAGTTGATATAAGTTCTGAGGCTAGGCAAATATGTCAGTATAATCAATGATATACATGTACAGCACGCCATGTGTGGGCTGTATATCATTGGTATAATAGGCATCATGCAACACATTAGGTAGTTGGCCTCAGAAACCACTCATTTTTACGTGGGCCTCACACCAACCCCATGACAAGCAGTTCTAGGGCCAAAGAGTATGTGAAGAGTATCAAAGAGGCTAAACCAAGCTGATGCATCCAAACTTGCTTCAATGCTTAACTGTAGGTCTATGTTTGGTAAAGAAGATGCTTTTAGCTGCAGTAGTCAACATGAGCCAAGATTCATTAATTTACATGCTAAAACTTCAGTCGATTACCAGATTCTAATTTTATGCTAATTAGACTTTTTTGAATGAGTTGAATTGTTTGTTTTGGAACTTCATATAATTTGGATTGTATGTTGGTACATTTTAAACAACATAAAGTTTATTAGCTCAAGATTTAGAACATTGGCAAAGTCAAACTTGTTGCTAGTATGTATGATTACAAAAATATAAAGATCAGACAGTAAATCACTATGAGAATATCAAAGGCTGATGACAGTCACTGGTATGTTACTATGAAAATATAACATCAATGACCAGAGAATTTCAATGCCCTTGACTATTGCAATAAGATTGTTCATTGTCAATGTCTATATAGCAAGTAGCGGTAGAGAGCTTCACTTATTAGCAAAGCCATGCACTTCAAACTCATAAATGTTAAGAATTCTTTGTCCCATCGATTGTAGCTGTACAAACTGTGCTTTCATAGCCTGAGCACATGTTATGGTAGTAAAGAATTAGTCAAAAATGCCTTCACGCTGTCCACAAAGAGAATCAGGGTTGTTACTGTAGAACAGTTGATCTTCGAAAATTGAAACTGTCACGATGACGTCTCTCAGCCTTTCATAAACATTTCAAGCGAGTGAGTCTAAAATACAGGAATGTATTGAATGTTAATGTAAACACTGCAAAAGTAAGTCTGAAAATGTTGTTTCTCACAGACACAAAACATATCTAATTTAGCAACTGTCATAAAAAAGTTTTAGGAGTACTTATTCAAAATTCTAGAACTGCAAGCTTTTTGTCAGACCACAATAAATTCTGAATATCTCAGTTACATCTATCAGCTGTTGAGTTTTTAATTTTTTGCGAGGTCAATGAGTACATGTAGAACATATCCATACCCTTTTTTGTACTTTAGCTAAAATTGGGTGCCTTACCATAGCAGACTTCCATCACTTGCTGATAAAAATACTTTATCCGGTTACCTCCACGGTTGAGAACCCTAATGGCCCAGATGCAGTGAACCTGCTCTAAGTCAACTCTAAGCCATGGGTTTACTTCATTTTTAGTGTGAGCAATAAAGAGATGCTCATTTTCAGCTGGAGGTCGAAACACTCCATCAACAGCAAAATGACCAAACAAGAATTCTCCAGTTGTCTTCACTTGGTAAACTGATGATAAGGTCACACTCTTTCCTAGAATAATGATCATTCATTTGCTCTATTCAAGAAAAGGTTACAGCTGCTAAAAGTTGTTAGCTTTGTGCAAAACAATTCAGATTCTTATCTGTTTATCTTGCTACAATGTACAAATTTAATTTTTCTAATGAAACAAATTTGTAAAAAATAGTACTAGAGTATGATTACTAGAGTAGCAAAACAATTCAGATTCTTATATTTTATTGTACTACAATGAACGAGTATAATTTTTATAATGCAGCAAATTTGTAAAAAAAGCATTGTGCAAGTGTACTCTTTCGGATTATTAAAATTATTTGATGTGTAATATACTTCTACAGTATCTAGTGTTTAGTTGAATATTGAGATTTTGTCTTTTGTCTCTATTTATATTTTACTGCATTGACTAATAATTTAAAACACTCAACTCCGATTAATATCAGCATTCTAACTTTTATTTTACTATATTAGCTAAACTTTTGAGGTTTATAGCTAAAGTTCTAATTATGTAACTTTTTTGTTTTTTCACTTGTCAATGTTAGAATACTGTAACAAACTACTAAAACAGAAACATTGAGAAAGCAAATGGTTTTGATTGTTTTCCTACCAATTAAACTGTAGTGCGTTTACCTCAGATTATTAGGTCACAGTATAAAAGTGCTCTACACGATGGAAATAATACAACTAAGTATGATATACTTATACAAATACACTTCAACATAACAACCCGTCAAGAAATGGTTCTACTTAAAGGTTTCTTAGCTTTTGTCTGCCAAAAAATCATTTTAGCTTTAAAAAATGAGACTGTTGACTAAGCAAGCCTCACTACTAACATATACCGGTGTAAAATGTTCAAAATTCGAATTTCAAATACACTGCTTAGAATATCTAAACACAGTTGAAAAATAGTTAGCAAGCAGTATTTAGATGACTCTGTTGATTATTACTGTAGTCATTTACTGTGTATATTCTGAAGTGTATTCTGACTGTCTTACCTCTTGCAAGGAGATGATCAACATTTTTTACATAGGCTTCAATTTCTGTACTGCTGTTTCTTGTGGAAGCACTTCTCCCTTGCTCAGAGTTAAAACATTCAAAATAATCACAAGACCTTTGTGTACAATTGTAGTTGAAACCGACACAGCCTGATTGGAAATGGCATTTACCGGCGCACTGCAGCTTGCTCGAAGCTAGACTATTGTTGTTGATCAAAGTTAAGGAACGAATGGCAAGTTGATCTTTTAAAAAGACATGGTAAAACACCATGCTTCTTTGCTTACCATCATTATCCAGAAAATCTCTAAAAACAACATACCGCACAGGATGAAAATATTTGTTGGTTATAAAAATTCAGGATTTCGCGAACAGTCAATTCCGCGAATTATTAAATTCCGTGAATAATTAGTTCTATTTTTAATCACAAGGAAAAATAACTACTGCGTCAAATTAAAAACTAGTCACTATGCTAGTGTTTAATATAAATACTAAACGTAGTTGAGTTCCAAAACATTTTTAAAATCATTGCCTGGGCTTTGAGCTAACACCATTGCCAATGCATCACATTTCTTTACAAAATTATTCAAGGTTGTGACAAGATATTCAGAATGGCGTCATCGCGAAAATAGCCGCTAGGCAGAAGTACTAAACGTAGCTGAGTTCCAAAACTTCTTTAAAATCATCGCCGGGCTTCGAGTTTTATTGCCATTGCATCAAACTTTAAAAAATTATTCAAGGTTTTCACAAGTTATTCGGCATGGCTTCGTCATCGCAAAAATCTCTCCTAGTCTTTTTTTATCGAAATCAACTCCATCAATCTCTAATACCGAAGTTGAAGACGATCATGATTCTGATCTGGGCATTATGGTATGTACTTGATTTGCAGTGCAGATACGTTTTTCCATAATTAACTGTGTTAGTTAATTAATTTGTTTAAAAGCTGATCGCTTTCATTAAATACTGCAGCTATTGTTTTTGTACTTCCTTAACACTCGTTAATATTTTTTTCTTTAATGTGTTTACTGCAGATTGAGAATCAAACAACCTACTCTGATTGCAAAAACTAGAGACAAGTAGTATTATTCATCAAGGCAGGAATATTGGCAGAGAAGCAACCAGTCAACCTAAACCCCTTCATCGACAACAACTCATTGATATCGCTGCAGCAAACATGATTATATTATATATTTTATTTCATGTATAGATACATGTATATTATAATTTATTACAAACTTGAGTGTACAAATAAAATACTTCAAATACACATAAAATTTTACAAACGATGATTGGAGTAAATATAAACAGCTTAGTCTATATGGCGGTTGTCTAGAGCAATAAAATTAAACTGGTACTCTTGATAAGTGAATACTGGCGTGTAATAGTGCTCTCTGACTAGTTATTTTGGTAATAGTAGCTCTGTCGCTGTCACTGTCTTGGGTAGATGTTAAAGGCGATTCTCTCGCTAATACATGACTGGTAAAGAAGTCATCATCAAAACTCTCCCGTTGCTCACTATTGCAACGTTCTGCCGGTTCGCCAAAGATTTGTGCTTGTGAAGGCGTTTTTGTTCCTTTTTTAAAACAGATATATTCTCCTCATTAGCAGCTGCGGTCACTTCTACCTCAATTTCAAGACCTCCCTGAATGATTGGTGATCTTCTAAGAATGACATCTACCACCCTTACATTCATTGTGCTGCCGTGTATGATGAAAAGTCTCTCTCTCACATTAAAACAAATAACGAAGTGGTAGGGATGTAAAAAATAAATATTGCGTTTTACCGAAGAACCAAAGTAAAATTCAAATAATTTAGTAAATGTGAAAAACTCATTACTTACCACAAATTGTTGGTTCATCAAAGGCCTCTAAATCTATGAATATTCGTGAAAACCTCTGAACGCAGCAAAAAAATTATAGCTTAGCACGATCGACACGTACGTGTAGTTGTAAGCTAAATACAAAACGAAACATGCAATGTGCGCATGCATAGGGTTAAATCTATTGCTAGACGTAATAGAGTTAACTCTTCATAGAGAGTGACAGTTTTCAGCCGTGAATAAATTAATCCGCGAATATTGATGAAAAGGCAATTTTCGCGAAATATAACTCCGCGAATAAATTCATCCTGTAGGGTATTGCAAAAAATCTTAAGTGAACAGTTTATTAAAAGATTAAAGCCATCGGGAAAAATGATATATCACGAAGCGTAGATTTTGCATGAAACTTTCTCTGTAAATACAGCGAGATTTAAAAGATATAGCAATGCAAAATTATATTTCTCATTTCACTTTTTAGATTTAGTTAAAAGCAAGTTTATCATATTAGTTTTTAACTTTCAAAACATCTGTAATTAATATTCATTGTATTCTTATTAAAACTTGTGAGAAAAATACTAATATCGTGTGTGTCTCTTATTGAAGCTTTGAAATCATCTCTATATATTTAGAATTCTAGCATTTAGGTAAACGTATTGTGCACATGCATCTGATGTGTTCACACATATAAACAAGTATTATCAGAATAAAAAAGTTCTACAGACAAGTTGAAAAGTTTTAAATCTAACCCAAAATTAAGAACAAACTCCTTAAGATGACATGATGACCACACACTAATACACCGCTGATGCTCGATACTTGAAGCATTACAGGCTAACAAATGTTAGCATGTAATGCTAAAATTTGTTAGCGTTATATGCTAAAATTTGTTAGCATATAATGCTTCTAATCTTTCTCTGTGATAGACTTCCTCCATTGCCTTCTTAATGCATAATGTTTCTCTTTAGACCAAGTATGATTTAAATGATATAATATCAAATTTTCTCATAGTGTAAAGAATATGAAAACTTGTTAGTATTACATGCTAACACATATGTTAGCATATAATGTATCTACTGCATCTTCACAGACCTCCTCTGTTACCTCCTTATGTATAATGTTTCTCTTTAGACTAAGTATGATTTAAATAATATAATATCAAATATTGTCAAATATTAGATATCAAATATCAAATAGTGTAAATAATATGACAACCTGTTAAAGTTAAAAGATTAGGGTATTTTGTTAATTAGAGCTAAAAACTGGCTAAATAGTGTATAAACAGGTTTTTAGTTTTGAGGTTTTATGGTAATATCAAAATATTATTGTGTAAATATAAACATTCACAGATACCTATTACATGTATGTTTCTTCATAAAGTTGTGAAATTATATTTATGTCTTTAGGGATACCATTTAGATTAAAACATTATACACGCGTACCTGGTGTGATTTTAATATAATTTTTTTTATTGTGTTACAGACATTCAAAGACAAACTTAAACCATTTCAAAATGATTTAGATAAGATTATATTATATGAGGTGTACATTGTAATCTATACCATTATTTTTATCAGATCACAACACAGCCGAACATAAGGCTAACTAATGACTATACTAGGATAAAAACTCTCTGCCTATATAAACTACTGTATATAACAAGAGGTAGCCGCTGAGGTACAATAGTATTACATAAAGCAGATGTGATTTTAGTGCTAGGAAGTTTTATTTGAGATTACTTTCCATCAGACAGAATTAGCTAATCTTGCTAAATCAGTCTGGTAGCACAGCCTGACAGCAAATAGTCTCAGCTGTATTTTTAATTTTTGAAAGAGAATTTTTTCATTTAGTTCAACTACTCACAAAACAATACGGTAAGAGATTGCCTAACACTTTGCAGTTTTAGATCAAATAAAACAACACTTAAACGCTTATGTCAGATCCAACTGAAGTTTTAAATCTGTGCAGTAAAAACTATTAACATAATGGACTGGTGGCAAGTTGTTGGAGTGGTTATTGTCTGGCTCCAAATGTATTTCTTAAAGAAAAACATTTTTCATTTTTCTAATAACGGTTTTGCATCCACTTGCTGTACTTTTCATCTTCCCTTCTTTTTATCTCAATTGAACTAATCAATGTATAGTCTGGCAGAGATTAACAACTGAACTAATCAATGTATAGTCTGGCAGAGATTAACAACTGAACTAATCAATGTATAGTCTGGCAGAGATTAACAACTGAACTAATCAATGTATAGTCTGACAGAGTTTAACAACTGAACTAATCAATGTATAGTCTGGCAGAGATTAACAACTGAACTAATCAATGTATAGTCTGACAGAGATTAACAACTGAACTAATCAATGTATAGTCTGGCAGAGATTAACAACTGAACTAATCAATGTATAGTCTGGCAGAGATTAACAACTGAACTAATCAATGTATAGTCTGACAGAGATTAACAACTGAACTAATCAATGTATAGTCTGACAGAGATTAACAACTGAACTAATCAATGTATAGTCTGGCAGAGATTAACAACTGAACTAATCAATGTATAGTCTGACAGAGATTAACAACTGAACTAATCAATGTATAGTCTGGCAGAGATTAACAACTGAACTAATCAATGTATAGTCTGACAGAGATTAACAACTGAACTAATCAATGTATAGTCTGACAGAGATTAACAACTGAACTAATCAATGTATAGTCTGGCAGAGATTAACAACTGAACTAATCAATGTATAGTCTGACAGAGATTAACAACTGAACTAATCAATGTATAGTCTGGCAGAGATTAACAACTGAACTAATCAATGTATAGTCTGACAGAGATTAACAACTGAACTAATCAATGTATAGTCTGACAGAGATTAACAACTGAACTAATCAATGTATAGTCAGGCAGAGATTAACAACTGAACTAATCAATGTATAGTCAGGCAGAGATTAACAACTGAACTAATCAATGTATAGTCTGGCAGAGTTTAACAACTGAACTAATCAATGTATAGTCTGATAGAGATTAACAACTGAACTAATCAATGTATAGTCTGGCAGAGTTTAACAACTGAACTAATCAATGCATAGTCTGATAGAGATTAACAACTGAACTAATCAATGTATAGTCTGACAGAGATTAACAACTGAACTAATCAATGTATAGTCAGGCAGAGTTTAACAACTGAACTAATCAATGTATAGTCTGACAGAGATTAACAACTGAACTAATCAATGTATAGTCTGACAGAGATTAACAACTGAACTAATCAATGTATAGTCAGGCAGAGATTAACAACTGAACTAATCAATGTATAGTCAGGCAGAGATTAACAACTGAACTAATCAATGTATAGTCTGGCAGAGTTTAACAACTGAACTAATCAATGTATAGTCTGATAGAGATTAACAACTGAACTAATCAATGTATAGTCTGGCAGAGTTTAACAACTGAACTAATCAATGCATAGTCTGATAGAGATTAACAACTGAACTAATCAATGTATAGTCTGACAGAGATTAACAACTGAACTAATCAATGTATAGTCAGGCAGAGTTTAACAACTGAACTAATCAATGTATAGTCTGACAGAGATTAACAACTGAACTAATCAATGTATAGCCTGACAGAGATTAACAACTGATCTAATCAATGTATAGTCAGGCAGAGATTAACAACTGAACTAATCAATGTATAGTCAGGCAGAGATTAACAACTGAACTAATCAATGCATAGTCTGACAGAGATTAACAACTGATCTAATCAATGTATAGTCAGGCAGAGATTAACAACTGAACTAATCAATGTATAGTCAGGCAGAGATTAACAACTGAACTAATCAATGCATAGTCTGACAGAGTTTAACAACTGAACTAATCAATGTATAGTCTGGCAGAGATTAACAACTGAACTAATCAATGTATAGTCAGGCAGAGATTAACAACTGAACTGATCAATGTATAGTCAGGCAGAGATTAACAACTGAACTAATCAATGTATAGTCAGGCAGAGATTAACAACTGAACTAATCAATGTATAGTCAGGCAGAGATTAACAACTGAACTAATCAATGTATAGTCAGGCAGAGATTAACAACTGAACTAATCAATGCATAGTCTGACAGAGATTAACAACTGATCTAATCAATGTATAGTCAGGCAGAGATTAACAACTGAACTAATCAATGTATAGTCAGGCAGAGATTAACAACTGAACTAATCAATGTATAGTCAGGCAGAGATTAACAACTGAACTAATCAATGCATAGTCTGACAGAGTTTAACAACTGAACTAATCAATGTATAGTCTGGCAGAGATTAACAACTGAACTAATCAATGTATAGTCAGGCAGAGATTAACAACTGAACTGATCAATGTATAGTCAGGCAGAGATTAACAACTGAACTAATCAATGTATAGTCAGGCAGAGATTAACAACTGAACTAATCAATGTATAGTCAGGCAGAGATTAACAACTGAACTAATCAATGTATAGTCTGGCAGAGATTAACAACTGAACTAATCAATGTATAGTCAGGCGGAGATTAACAACTGAACTAATCAATGCATAGTCTGACAGAGTTTAACAACTGAACTAATCAATGTATAGTCTGGCAGAGATTAACAACTGAACTAATCAATGTATAGTCAGGCAGAGATTAACAACTGAACTGATCAATGTATAGTCAGGCAGAGATTAACAACTGAACTAATCAATGTATAGTCAGGCAGAGATTAACAACTGAACTAATCAATGTATAGTCTGACAGAGATTAACAACTGAACTAATCAATGTATAGTCTGACAGAGATTAACAACTGAACTAATCAATGTATAGTCAGGCAGAGATTAACAACTGAACTAATCAATGTATAGTCAGGCAGAGATTAACAACTGAACTAATCAATGTATAGTCTGGCAGAGTTTAACAACTGAACTAATCAATGTATAGTCTGATAGAGATTAACAACTGAACTAATCAATGTATAGTCTGGCAGAGTTTAACAACTGAACTAATCAATGCATAGTCTGATAGAGATTAACAACTGAACTAATCAATGTATAGTCTGACAGAGATTAACAACTGAACTAATCAATGTATAGTCAGGCAGAGTTTAACAACTGAACTAATCAATGTATAGTCTGACAGAGATTAACAACTGAACTAATCAATGTATAGTCTGACAGAGATTAACAACTGAACTAATCAATGTATAGTCAGGCAGAGATTAACAACTGAACTAATCAATGTATAGTCAGGCAGAGATTAACAACTGAACTAATCAATGTATAGTCTGGCAGAGTTTAACAACTGAACTAATCAATGTATAGTCTGATAGAGATTAACAACTGAACTAATCAATGTATAGTCTGGCAGAGTTTAACAACTGAACTAATCAATGCATAGTCTGATAGAGATTAACAACTGAACTAATCAATGTATAGTCTGACAGAGATTAACAACTGAACTAATCAATGTATAGTCAGGCAGAGTTTAACAACTGAACTAATCAATGTATAGTCTGACAGAGATTAACAACTGAACTAATCAATGTATAGCCTGACAGAGATTAACAACTGATCTAATCAATGTATAGTCAGGCAGAGATTAACAACTGAACTAATCAATGTATAGTCAGGCAGAGATTAACAACTGAACTAATCAATGCATAGTCTGACAGAGATTAACAACTGATCTAATCAATGTATAGTCAGGCAGAGATTAACAACTGAACTAATCAATGTATAGTCAGGCAGAGATTAACAACTGAACTAATCAATGCATAGTCTGACAGAGTTTAACAACTGAACTAATCAATGTATAGTCTGGCAGAGATTAACAACTGAACTAATCAATGTATAGTCAGGCAGAGATTAACAACTGAACTGATCAATGTATAGTCAGGCAGAGATTAACAACTGAACTAATCAATGTATAGTCAGGCAGAGATTAACAACTGAACTAATCAATGTATAGTCAGGCAGAGATTAACAACTGAACTAATCAATGTATAGTCAGGCAGAGATTAACAACTGAACTAATCAATGCATAGTCTGACAGAGATTAACAACTGATCTAATCAATGTATAGTCAGGCAGAGATTAACAACTGAACTAATCAATGTATAGTCAGGCAGAGATTAACAACTGAACTAATCAATGTATAGTCAGGCAGAGATTAACAACTGAACTAATCAATGCATAGTCTGACAGAGTTTAACAACTGAACTAATCAATGTATAGTCTGGCAGAGATTAACAACTGAACTAATCAATGTATAGTCAGGCAGAGATTAACAACTGAACTGATCAATGTATAGTCAGGCAGAGATTAACAACTGAACTAATCAATGTATAGTCAGGCAGAGATTAACAACTGAACTAATCAATGTATAGTCAGGCAGAGATTAACAACTGAACTAATCAATGTATAGTCTGGCAGAGATTAACAACTGAACTAATCAATGTATAGTCAGGCGGAGATTAACAACTGAACTAATCAATGCATAGTCTGACAGAGTTTAACAACTGAACTAATCAATGTATAGTCTGGCAGAGATTAACAACTGAACTAATCAATGTATAGTCAGGCAGAGATTAACAACTGAACTGATCAATGTATAGTCAGGCAGAGATTAACAACTGAACTAATCAATGTATAGTCAGGCAGAGATTAACAACTGAACTAATCAATGTATAGTCAGGCAGAGATTAACAACTGAACTAATCAATGTATAGTCTGGCAGAGATTAACAACTGAACTAATCAATGTATAGTCTGACAGAGATTAACAACTGAACTAATCAATGTATAGTCTGACAGAGATTAACAACTGAACTAATCAATGTATAGTCTGACAGAGATTAACAACTGAACTAATCAATCTATAGTCTGATAGAGATTAACAACTGAACTAATCAATGTATAGTCTGACAGATAATAACAACTGAACTAATCAATGTATAGTCTGATAGAGATTAAAAACTGAACTAATCAATCTATAGTCTGACAGAGATTAACAACTGAACTAATCAATGCATAGTCTGACAGAGATTAACCATGTACATCTGTGTGAAGATGGACAAAAAAGTGTTTCATCACTTTTAAGGGCACATCAAGTCTGCTTTATTAAAAAAAACCTTAGCTGCTTGAAAATGAACGTTTACACATTTTAGTACATTGTATCAGAAAGTGTTGATGCTTTTCTATCACTAGCAATTATTTTTGCTGGTTGAAGTGATTTGACTATCAAGGTGTTTGAAGAACAAAATCAATAAAACTCAATCATTGTTAAAGCTGTTACAACTCTAGGGCTTCTGCAACAAAATTACAAATTTTAACAGAACATACAAAAAAATATATTACAAATTTTAATGAGGTTGTTATAGTGATGATATAGTAGTTCATAATCTCTTGGTTTCTGCTTGAAATTTATGTTTTTGTAATATCAAATATAGTAATTTTCTTTTTTCTTATGTATTATTCATTACCTGAAGATTGCTTTAGCAACATGAAATTTTAAGTAGCAAGAATGATTGTTTTTTTATGTTGTACTCACACTGATGTATAATTGGATAAACAGATATTGTAATAGTTCAATATATGTAAGTGATTTATCAGCAGACTATTTAAGCACAGAAACCTCTCATATTACAAAGAGGTGTAAAAAAATTATACATTGCTGTCAGATGTTTTTGTAATCAACAAAATCAGACTGTAATAAATAACTTCAATAAATATGTACAGTTACAACATTACCCATTTATAGACTAACCATAAGCAATTGTAATGAAGAGCGCTGACTTCATGTTGACTGAAGTTGATGTAGTTGATGTTACTTCTTTGAAGGAAATGTGATGAGTGTAGACAGTTTTGAGAAAAGTTTGTTTCATAAGCAAACAATGTCAAAGTTTTAATAACAATATAGTTTACTGAGCAGCCTCTCCCCAGCAATGTTCAATATTAGTGAAGTCCAAATGGCCAACAATTGTAAATTAAAACTTAACCCATTATCCTCCCTCTGTGTTGAATTTTGCCAGCACTTTTTAGATCTTCTCCAGTAACTTTTGCTCAACTCAAAGTGCATGTAAACCTTTCACAACAAATTTAAAATGTGATAGGCAAGTTTGGCGTGGTGAAAATAACATTTTTACCCGTATCTTTAAATATTGTCACAGACTCTAAACAATTCCGCAACGGCCAGTCAACTAATCTCCTGAGCCCTAACAAATGTTAATTTGTAATGCATAAATGTGCGTTTCAAAGTTGGCCTATCATCTTTAATTTGTATTTTATTAAATAAATCAATGAAACTCAAAGATTTTTTTTCAAAGCTCTACAAAAAGTTGCATTGATTTCGCTCTTTTTATAATTTGAAAAGATACATGTTTCCGAATGTATATCATCTGATGATAGCTCAATATTGCAGAAAAAACCAATCTTTCCAGAGCAAGCTCGTAAATGATGTGATGGCTAACACTGATATTGACTGAATGTTAATTGGTTTCTTGGCGTATAAATTATCCTTTGGTGGTAACTATGGCAGCTGAGATAATATGCCTAAAAAATGAATGTTATAATTTGGTAACTGCAGATTATTCTCTCTGAAACACTTCAGTCAATACTTCAGAAAATTGTTTTAAAAAAACATTTTAAAATGTGTGATTGATTTCAATGTGGTTTGTCAGCATTGTGAGAGCAAGCTGTTTAACTGAGTTTGTAACCACATGGTCAATATATTTTTGCAAGTTTTACACAACAGTGTAAAACTTAATGTAATCATTAATATTTCAAGTAATTTAGTCTATTTTTTATACCAATACAATATCAGAAAACCTCCCAAACAATATTATAAAACATCACATCTTAGAATTATCCACTCAGCATGACAAGACACACCTTTATTGTTGCATACAGCTTCTTGCTTGTATCCATATTGATCAGAGAGAAAATATAGAAAACTGGAAAGACAACAAAACCTTTGCCTTAGAGTGATTATGCCCCTTAGCAGTAACTATGATTAATAATCGGAGGCCTTTGGTCTCAATGATCTTGTAGTATTTCTGATTAAATGCTGTACAGAATACTCTAACAAACTAACCTACATATCTATATGCATATTTTATAATTACATCTCATAAACTAAAACCACTGAACACACCAAACCACTTTTTAGCTGTTCTATATCTGTGACTTCCACATATCACAATATTTATTTAGATTCATTTGATTTTCTGTGATATTACTTGTTTTTTATAAGACACGATTGGTTTTTTAGTCATATACTGATGAAAAAAAATTTAGATCAAAGCAAAATGTTCCAGCTTTTCTTTACATTTCTTTGTTTCAACATCAAACTTTAGAGGTAGTTGCAGACTTTACAACTTGAGCTATTTTATCAAGATACAAAATTGAAATGACTAAACAGCCAATAGCATGAGATTTAGCTGGTAAAGCTAAATAAAATTCTATACTATACTAAAAATTCAATATAACCCATTCTGTTATACCATTAATACAAAATACAAAAAACGAATTAATCGATATCATTTATTGTAGTCAAAAATGTAAAGAGACTAAGCAAACGTTGATAAGATATACAAGTAAAAACAAGTTACAAAATACTTTCAAAATAATCCAATAAACAAGATACGAAATGTTTGTTGAACTTATTGAATCAATAGTCTGAGCGTGAGGCGAGCGTAAAATAAAAAATGACTGCAACATAGCCAATAATATAGCAGAAACCAAACTCTGTTTACTAAATACAATTTAACTTGTGATATAGACTAAATATACATAATTATAAAAAATTATATTTATATAAAGATTATAAACAAATGAAACAATGAATATGATATTATATTAAAAATTACATATCTCATATGAAACAATGAGAAGCACAGAATGACTGAGACTATGTCTAGCTATAACAAGATTAACACGAGACTAAATCTCTGCTAATTGTTAAACTTACTGTATCCCATGTTTGCACAAATAGCCATCATTTAGCACTGTTTTGGTATTTTATGTTATGGCAGACTAGACTGCAATTTGAGTATAAATAAATTAGTTGAGGAAGGGGAAGCATATGTGGTATGTTGTAGTTTATAGAAATATTTTAGCAGAAAGAAAAGTTCATTTTATATTAAAACTTGTGTAGCAGGAAATGCTATATAAATAAATAAAATCACTGATAGAGCGATGGATACAGTAATTGGACTAAAATAAGAGAGAAGCATAAAACCACATCAGTAAAATAACAATATTTTGTAAGAGTAACTTTCTGTATTTGCAGCCATAAAATTGTTAGAAAAGCTAAATATAGTCACAAAGAAGCACTATAATGAAATTGGTGATTAAAGACTTGATTTAGCTGTATGAGTGTAGTGATTCATTCACAATAATGACCATATCACTAGCGCTATTAGTACAGATTCTAGTACTCATAATGTAAAACAACAGCGGCATTATATCCATATGCTGATCATTGAGGTTGCAAGAAATATGACAATACGATTTTATGTAGGCTGATGCATGGTGTTGCCCTTGCAACATGAACCGACAGGCTGGCTAGTGACTGAGGTCTTATCCGCTGTCAATGTGGAAATAGTTTATTTGTTTTCATGTGGCTAAGAAACCGATGAAGATCTCTGCTTGAGCATCTTTAGCAAAATGGGCTTGAAATATAGGGATTTAACCAGATGTGAGGTTGTGACTCATTTAAACAAATTGGAAACAACAGGGCACTCAGAATATACCAACGGTAAATAATTGTGACATTACTTTTATCTATAGTGGGTTTTGTTGAAAAGGCTTTGATACTTGATTTTGTACAGAAAAAACCTAAAGGCCTGTTCTTCCAAATGATAATTCTATCTTTTGTAGAAAATAGGCGCTTTACAATTCTATAAGTAAACCTCAGAGTTTTTCATCAGAGACAAGGAATTTATTCCTTATTCTAGGTATGAAGTTCACATCGATTAGTATTATGATATCAGTGATACAAAGTGGACGTTTTTGAAATTTGATGACTTTTTAAGTATATATTGTAATTTCTTTACCTGAAAGAAGCTAAAACTTTGTTAGGTGAAAAAACTGAAAGTTTTCTCACGTAAAAAGCATAGACAGATGATAACAGCTGACTGATAAACGATAAAAAATTTTCGACAAAAATTTCATTCGTTATTTATCTGTCTATAAGTACTGCACATGGCCGTGAAAACAATCTAAACGAGCACAGCAAGTCATGATAGCACTCTAAACTAGTACAGCTAGTCATGATAACACTCTAAACTAGTACAGCTAGTCATGATAACACTCTAAACTAGAACAGCTAGTCATGATAGCACTCCAAACTAGTACAGCTAGTCATGATAACACTCTAAACTAGTACAGCTAGTTATGATAACACTCTAAACTAGAACAGCTAGTCATGATAGCACTCCAAACTAGTACAGCTAGTCATGATAACACTCTAAACTAGTACAGCTAGTTATGATAACACTGTAAACTAGTACAGCTAGTCATGATAACACTATAAACTATTACAGCTAGTCATGATAACACTCTAAACTAATACAGCTAGTCATGATAATACTCCAAACTAGTACAGCTACTCATAACAACACTATAAACTATTTTATGAGAGCCCCAAACAAATTCAATTCAATCCCCTCAGTTCTTTTTACTTTTTTTCCAAAAAAATAGAAATAGCGATGCTGAAAGCTTACCTTGTATTTATGCACATCAAAAGTAATTTGTATCACAAAAGAATTAAAAAACAAAATGATTAATATTGTGTACTTTCCATTTGTGACAGAAAAAAATAAGATATATTAGAGAAAAAGACCAAAGGTCAGCTAAAATTAATATGCTGGTAATAAGTATGGTGAATGAAACGTATTCAAAATTTCATAAATTTGATGTGAGTAGCTATAACTGAACTTAGACACTCATAAAACTGGACATGGTTATAAAGACCAGAATCAATGAGTAACCAGATGCAGTTTAGCAACACAAAGTGGTAGACCAGTAAGGTTCACTATAGAGTAGCACAAAAGACATGGTAGTAAAGATATTTTGTGCAGCCGGTTATGTTAGATTGTATCCCCTTTTGCAGGCAGTTCGGTTTCAAATAGTAGTTGTGAAATATCCAAAGCATAAACAGTGATTGTCAATAGACCTGTATTTTAGAGTACAGCATATCTCACAAAACAACCATTATTACTGGCAATACTGATATTAACATTTTGATGTGATCATTTTTGAGCTCACACTTTGAGTTGAGTAATAAAGCATTTATCAACGCAATGGTTGAAAAACCTTTAGTAAGTCAAAATAACAGACTCATGTTCAGATGTAAACCACTTGGCTTCAGGTGTCAGCAAGTGATGTCATTGATGTCAAATCACCTTTATGGTAATACAGAGATGGTTGTTTGAAAGTAAGATGGAACCATCACAATGATTACCTATTGATTGCAGCTTTTATAACATTCCTATTTTATAACTGAACAACATTTACGATTAATATTCACAGCTGCTTTAATGAGGGTCGACTGTACTTAAAAGAGATAGCAGGCATTAAACACTTTGGAGAAATGATCGTGAGCCAACAATAAGTAAGTCAGGACGGGTTTTCTTAAGAGAACAATTTATTTAGCTGTTTGACAAATTATTAACCAACATTGCACGGCAAAAAAACAAAATTCAATTTGTAAGTATTCAGTTAACCATTATACAGGTAACTACAATGTTTCATGCCTCAATCAGTGTATTATTGTCATGTAGTTTTTTCATTGAGTTTTGTTTACTATTTTAGTTTAGCTATATAGGCCATGCTTATTGTATCCTTACCAAAACATTGTGACTTAAGTAGCTTAATAGAATATCAATTCAAGAATTGACTAGCAAGCAAATTAATACAACTAAATGACATCAAAGTTGCATGTTAGAATAATTTTGATGTTGAATATCACAGCAAGCATTATGTAATAAAAGGTACTTGATTATGGCAGACGAATATTAAAAATGGCTTTATTGAGAAAATGCTTGTTACCTTGAACAATTTCAGTATTGGTAAAAAGGTTAAACAAAGAAGTGTTCAGAGTTATTATTTTTTAGGTATAAAAAAGCAGAGTAACATCATAATTACAATACCCTAAAAGTTTACAAATTGTTTTATTGCTCAGTAAGTGATGTTGTTTCATTCAAATTCTGCAATATCTGAATCAGTCTCTGAAAATGGGCAGATGTTCAGCCCTACTAGAATAATGGAATCAGTGAAATCTTTCCAGGTGAAATATCAAAAAATATCATCTCATACCATCATTGCAGTATCCAATTAGTTGACACAACTATCACTCAGTAATTTGTTTAGCTTGATCGAAGTTTACCTATATCTGAAACAGCCTATGAAAAGTATCAGATTTAAAACTTTAATAAGGTATTGGAAACAGTAAAATGTCTGCCATATACAATTATAAGAAGCATCACATGGTCAGTGATCAAGTACACAGTCAGCAGCTTGTGAAGCAGCCTTAACCATTTTGAAAAAAAGGAAGAATGGGAGGTGCATCGTTACGCTTACCCACAACTGATAGTACAAACAGATAGCAACACATTTTAAGCATCTACAGCACCTTTAAAAAAGACTTCGTGAGAACCGAGGTTTCACTGTAATTGATAAACTGCTGTGAAATCTATTGAAGCAGTTTACGTGTAAGAAAGTCTATTATGTTCATAGTGACCCGCCAGCATAATGGGGGTATGTATTCCAATGATACGCTAGTCGTTAAAATTTCTGTGAATAGCCATATTGGTTACTCTGATTATCTTAATTACTTTTCATACTCATAACATGTCTTTTTTTATCAGAACTATTGTTCCCAAGATGTTAGAAGTAATATTTTTACATTAATTTTTGCTGTTTGATTTAATGCATAGTGATGGCTACTCGTTGTACCACAATTAGTTTTGTGCTACTTATAAGAAATTTTAAACAAGTCAGTCAGCAGAATGAAAAATTTGGACAATTAAAATAATCAATTTTAAGCTGTAAACCACCAGCTTATTCAACTTAAATACTGTTGCAAATGTTAGCAAAGGGCAGATCGTGTTTTGCTCCCAAGACACATGTGGATATATAATTTTGCTAAAATTGTTTATTCATTAGAGAAATATAGCCTTCGGATTTTTATTAAATATCCCCCAGCGCACTTTGTGTATTCTACCAAAGTAAAAGTGAAGTGGTTTTAGTTTCTCCCTGTCAAATTCAGCAGATTGCACAATAAGAAGCATTGGATTTTACACCTTTCAATGGTCTCAGCATAAGTCTAGTGAGTTGGTCTCAAGAATGTACCATAGAAACACGAAGAGCGTGAGTTGTCCTCATATGGCACAAAAAAACAAAGCATATAAAATATGAGCGTTTTGTGTAAATACATCTGATAAAAAGATGGTCTATCATTGTTCAAAGGCTGATAAGGTGAGTGGAAGGAAGTTGAGATAAAATCTAAGGGGTAACTAGTTATAACTGTGATGCATCATTGTAGTATGCAGTAACTTTGCAGTGCATTACAGCTTTTTAATGCACTGTAGACATTTACTGTTACTTAAACTTTGCTCCTATTACAGATTGTTCATTGCAATTTATTGTGAATTCACTTTGATGATCAACTGACACTGCTGGTTTTCAAGCATTTGTACTGCATTGTAAAAACTTGCCAATTTTTACGTTCAACAAGCTCATGAACTTGCGCCCTGGCTTTCACATCACTTCAAAATTAGGATTCAGGCTTTATCACCACTCAAATTGATAAAATTGTGGTCTTTTGTATTGCACTGTCATTAACATGATACGCCTAAGCCATAATATATAAATTTCTATTCCAACCACATACAACATAGCAATTGTGCTCAATTCGTAGGCCTATTCATACCCAAGTTAGAGCAGCATTCAGATTTTGAAATTATGTTGTGGTTCCAATTAACTCAACTTGATTCCTGAATCGGTGATTAGTTCTCACGAAAATGTGCTTTGCATGTAACCTATGCGCAATGTAATGCAAAAGTTTCTATTACCTCTAGTACTACGCATGTACTCACTGCATCCAGCCATGCAAGCTGTGCAGAAGGCAATACTGCCACTGAAACAACACCCTTTACTGCGCATTAGCATATAGTTACACTGCATGTACACTGCGTTTGTAATGCACGTATGCTGCATGGTTGTGGAATACTTACCACTGCTGGTTCACTGCTAAACATAAATATTATAGCTTCATAAATATCTAAACAAACATTTGCTGCAACTGTCATGTATTTTACATCTGGCCATCAATGAATACTGATCAATACAAAATTATGATTTTTTCGAAGTGGTCGCATCCCTGATATAAAAAATAAATTGTAATTCCAAGCGGGAAGTCTGAATACACCACAAAAAAGAGGTTTAAAATTATTAGCGGCGCGTGCAATCGTTTAGCTGTTCATGAATAGTCGTAATTAAAATAGCTTTAAGAAATGTTTCAATAAGTTATTGCACTTGTAAATACCATTTAGCAGAGTTTTTTATTTCTGATAATATATGCAAAAACTGACCTCTATTTATTACTGTAACAACAACGAAATATCTAAAAATATGCTTAAATGCTAGTCAATATTTCACCTTTAATCAACCAGTCTATAGACGCATTCGTAAACAATTGCTAGCTGGCTGGCAAACCGTAAAACAATGATTCCGAATGATTCATATTAAATGAGAGCAACCAATTTAAAAGGAAACATGAATATATGTTATTCGTCAGAAACCAACCTCTTATGTTATGCCACGACGAAGCAACCAATTTTTTACAAAATATTTACCTAAAATGATAGGAAAAAAGAAAACCTTTCATTACAAGTTGAAAAAACGAAACCAATGTTCCAAAATCATATAGGGGCGACTACGAAGCCGCTAGCAACACGTCGTTACTACAAAACAAACAGCTAAAACAAGGGTGACATTGACGTCTCACGCTAACTGTTGACTTTGAGCCACCCATTTATTAGAATTGCCCACGCTGACTTGCTTTGTTTCCGAATAATTGCGCTATTTTACAACGACCGCTACCGGGAAAAAATTAAAAAAGATTTCAACTATTTCGTGTCTACGTTTCGGGATTCCCCTCGCAACAAGACTCCAGTTTCACTATCGCACTCCGAACGCGTTTGTAAAGCCACGTCATGTCAACAGGAATTCTTGTCATCACGAATTGATTGATTTTCAGTAAGTTGCTCATCATTTGTGAATGTGACCGTGTCTCTCTAAAGGGTTAACTAAAAACGCCCATGGTTTTAATATAGAATGTTCCTTTAACGTTATTATCAGAGTAGGCCTAATAGCTTTTCTCTCAAAGTTATTTATTTGTTTATCAGTCAGAACATTTTATCTGTGAATAAGGCTGCTCTCTCAGCTGCATCAATCTGCATCATACACAAGGGTGGTGATAACAATAATTTATCTAATTATAGACCCATATCTGTACTTCCTACACTTTCTAAAACTTACGAAAGACATATATACTTACTGCGCTTCAAATACACTTGGATAGCAACAAAACTATAAGCAGCTTACAGTCAGGATTTAGAAAAAAAACATTCTTGCATCACTACCATTCACCATCTCTACTCCACTTGGTCAAACATGGTCAAAAACAAATATATTTTAATCATCATTTTTCTTGACTTTCAAAAAGCTTTTGACATGGTTAATCAAAACATCCTTTTTTCAAAACTTGTGAACATAGGAATAACTGGTAATTTTTGTGACACCATCGGGCCATATCTGAATGGACGGTACCAATGCATAAAAGAAAATCTGTTCAGATGCTCTTCCTATAGCTACTGGCCTTCCATAAGGTTCAATTCTTGCACCCACTTTGTTTCAATTTTTTATAAACGATTCACTTAAATTACCACTCCACAGCACACCTCATGCTTATGCTGACGATATCTCATTTTCTATATCCAAAACTGACCCTTCATGTCTCTAATCTAAAATGAATTCAGACTTAAGGCTTATCCAAAATTAGTGCGTGACAAATCAGATGTCTCTTAACATTTCGAAATATCACTATATCTTAGTGAATCCACCACTGAATTTCCCTCTGACAATTACTATATTCAACAGTACTCTAACAAGACAATCTACTTTTAAACTACTTGGCTTTATCATCAATGATTCTTTATCATGGCTGGACCACATCTCATTCATTTCAAATATAATATATCATTTAACCTACATTTACATTATTTTATAACATTCGTCATATTATGAACTTTGGTACTGCCAGACTATATTACTATAATTTTATCCATTATGTTATATATGGCCTACATGTGTTCTACCCTACAACACCTGTAAAATATACCAACACACTATTTGTGTTACAAAAAAAAGCTTTACGACTTATATGCAAAGACCTAAACATACTCCAAAAAAACTATCACTTACCACCTACCAACTTAATAACATGCACTACTGGTGTTCATCTCTTACCTAAGCAATCACAGTACTTTACCTGTCTCACTGCTCATTCAATACTCCACAATAACTGCCGTAAATACCTCAGCTATAGCTTTAACATCGTAAACCATGGTCACAAAACCAGGACCAGATTTAAATTACCTAGTGTCATAAACCACAGCAAACTAACCAGTAATTTCTTGCTAAATTCATTTAATAACCTCTGCACTCATTTAAAGCACATCAATTACATAATTTTTTTATCATATATTTCAATACATCAGAATCTTGACTTTCGAATGAGCCATTGTTTGACATGGTGAGACAAACATTAGTTGGTGTTTATAGGATTTCCCCAGTGCTCTACCGCAGAAATGTTTAATGGTATAAGCTCGAAAATTATGACGTCACAGTTTTCCTATTCAGTGTTGTGTGCTCTTACCGCTAATTTTATTGCTTACCGCTTATATTTATCAACTACAATAATGACAGGCATAATGGCAGGCGAAGGTAGGACAACTCCAGAGAACCACTGAAGATGGCAAAGGAATAAGTGTCATTAGCTCTCCATTTAAGCCTACAGATTATTTCTGTGATAAATAACTCAGATTCCAAGCACCATACTATGTTTTCCCTATGATATTATGCACTAGTCCTCTCTTTTTATTGTGATGTTAAGGGGCACGAGGACTGAAACTAATTAATTTCAAGAATTGCGTGATTTCGCGAAAGTGTGATTGACATATAGTCCTAGAGCCACGCAACTGCAGGTCACAATTTAATTGATGTGATTTCATTACCTTTATCAACAACAGTATACTTATTGAAGCACAATTAATTAACCCAGAACATGTGTTTGTATTGGTTGGGCGTTAGCACGATCCCCGGGCATTGTTGATTATCTAGAATCCTAGATTATTATTAGCGCTCTCTGTGTTTAATAGCACCGATTGTCACAGAAAAGCACAGCCTCAATGGCAGCAAAAGGGATCCACGTTTTAAGGCTAAATGATAATTATGACATCACATTGTGGGAACGGCAACCAAGTGTTTTTTTATTGCAGAACATACTTTTAACACCCTGTTTGTCATAGCTCTATTATTCTTTGTGTATTGAATATAGGCTCATTCGAAAGCCAAGACTCTGATGCATTGAAATATATAATAAAAAATTATGTAATTAATGTGCTTTAAGGACTCTTCATCTGCAATCTTTTTAAACCAAAATCTTTTTAAATCTTCTTCATCTGCAATCTTAAAACCAAACTCAAACTACACTTACTATGCTCTGACCAATAATATCATTTACCATATAACCTTGCCTACTTTAATATTTTTATATTATATGTTGTTTTCATAACTAGAAATTCATTGTCATAGATATGCATATCTATTTTCACAGAGCTTTTATTTGTCCAATTTTTGTTTAAACCATATTCATATCAATCCCCAAGCTTGCTTTTTACATATTTTATGCATTCAGCTATGAAATTTTTATATTAGTTAGACTATTCATTAGTTTTTTAGTTAAACTATAGTTTCTTTGTAAGAGTTCTATTCTATTCTTTAGTTTTGTAGGAGTCAATAATGACTCTTACAAAGATTACAGTCTTTAAAGCCCATAAATTGCATAATTTTTTTTATTGTATAGTTCAGTACATCAGAGTCTTGGCTTTCAAATGAGCCTATATTCAATACACAAAGAATAATAAAACTATGAAAAACAGAGTGTCAAAAGTATGCCCTGCAAAAAAAACACACTTGGTTCAGGTTCTCAAAATGTGATGTCGCAATTATTATTTAGCCTTAGGTAGTCGATCCTTTTCGCTGCCATTGAGGTTGTGCTTTTCTGTGACAATCGGAGCTGTTAAACCCAGAGAGCGCTAATAATAAACTAGGATTCTAGATAATCAACAATGCCCAAGATCATGCTAACCCCCGACCAATACAAACACATGTTCTGGGTTAATTATGCTTCAATAAATGCACTGCCGTTGGTAAAGGTAATTAAATCACATCGATTAAATTGTGACCTGCGGTTGCGTGGTCCTACGACTATATGTCAATCGCACTTTCACGAGATCACGCAATGCTTAAAACCATAGATATATATATACCTAGATTGGCCAATAGGGAAAAAGCCTGTCAGACTTAAATAGCATGACGTAACGTCATTGTATTGTACCTCACGCTTGACTGCACTGCTGGTAACAATGAAGCTTATGAGGAGAATTTGACAAAATCACATTTATTTTCAAATAAGAACCTTCTTGGATACATAATCCAGTAAACTAAAGCAATTCTGTGATAATATCTGATAACCACCTTAAATTAAAACTATAAAAATTATGAATTGTTGCGAACAAGTCATGAGCCATCAGGGCTTTATTTGCCACTCTCTCCTATCCCCATTCTCTCTTTTCCCCTTCTCCAAAAAGAAATGAGAAGGGGAAAAGAGAGAAGGGAGGAAAGAGAGAGGGGGGCAAATAGCTCACCCACTCAAAGATCCAGACCCTGGCTAGGTGAATAGACTAATATCATGTTGAACTAAACATGACGAAATATGATGAGCCTGTGAAGTTTTGATCTGATCAGGGAAATGGAACCAACGACTTTCTTAGCTAGAGCTGGAACGAGACCAAGGAATGCAGGGTTGGACCAGACTCGGGGTCAGCAATGAGGGCCAAGATTGGGTCGGATCG
Organism: Watersipora subatra; assembly: GCF_963576615.1. Taxonomy (NCBI): domain Eukaryota; kingdom Metazoa; phylum Bryozoa; class Gymnolaemata; order Cheilostomatida; family Watersiporidae; genus Watersipora; species Watersipora subatra. The sequence goes on from NC_088709.1 coordinate 61,276,101, forward strand.
GGTCAGCACGAATTTTTATTCATTTAAGGTTAAGAGATAGTTCTATTACAGCCTAATGTTGTTACATCAATAAACTGAGATAGAGGAAACCCTTATCACACCAATAATTATATTTTGTGGCTTGGTTTATAGATGCAATATACAATTTATGGCTAGAAATTGGTGGATCAATGCTATTCAATGGGTGATAGATTAATGGCTTGATTTGGCTAGTGTTTTTATTACAAATTTTATTTTCGACTGCTATTATAATCAACAAGAGATTAGTTAAGAAATACTTTACAAATATAGAAATAGATAACCCAGCATAATGGAAAACAAAATCCATCACTTCCCTAAAACTTCTGGTATTAGTGAAAGGAACTAAAAATAAAATAAAACTGCTGGATTGAAGGTTCTTAGATGCGGTTTTAAATTCCTCAGGATGCCCTCGTTGTAAATGCCTCAATAGTATTGAGGTGGATCATTCTTTGTAGCTTAAAGGTTGACTTGCAACAAAATTCACATTACAGTTATTTGGTATCAAAATATTCACCATGTTTTACTCGGTTGTGTTGTAGGTGCCAAATACGTGGAAAGATGATTACAAGCATTTAAAAGCTCAAAAACCAAAAGCCGCCGAAGATTGGAATCTCTTTATTTCGATGACGCAGACGTTACAGTTTGGTTATCGTCGTGTCATGTGATGTTCTCACGTGAATTGAAAAGCCAATAAAAAGCTAAATATAAAACTTATTGTAGCACTAGTTTATGACAAACACTTCGGGTTTTACCGAATACCCCGTATCAAATATAGATGCTCGCTACTTTACAGTTTTGTTTCGGCATTATTCAATTGTCAAGCCGTCATCTGATCGCGTGACCCAATATTTCGAAAATAATTTTACAGCATTTTTTGATTATCACAGGTGACCAACAGGCTCGTCATGATTATCAGACAATGATATGTACTCCTTCGAGCTAAGGTTAAAAAGTTTAACAATTTTTTACGGTAAGTTATAAGATATCAGTGCTAAAAGTGACAGCATTACAATGAAAATAAAACAGACGCGTAAGAACAATAGACATGGTTTTATTGAATGCGTGAAGTATATTTATAAAAATATTTTGACGATTGAGGTTGCATGAAAGTGTAAACAGAAACCATCCTGTAACAACTACGTCCTATTTGAGCCGTTTGGGAAAGCGAATCCAAACGACGGCGGTCTCGTGTGGCTGCGATTAACTGTTCGTTTTTTAATTTTTAAGAGCTTGTAATCACATTTCTACATATTTGGCACCTACAACACAACAGAGTAAGACATGGTGAATCTTTTAGTACCAAATAACTGTAATGTGAATTTTATTGCAAGTCAACCTTTAAACAATAGCTTGATGTTGAACCTCAGCAACTTCTCCATGGTAGCACTTAGTGCCAGCCTGCGAAAGTTTTTCACCAATCCAGCACTACTAAGCAACACTCTCGTCGCTTTCTCACTGTGGTTGCAAACCTCAATCACCACAGGCGAAGACAAAGTCAAGCCACCACGATTCTTAACTGTGATTAGGGAATTTGTTGCTTGGTTTACATCATAGTTGGTAACATATACGATGCTAGTGATACAATCATTACATTTCAGCTTTGGTAGCCTAGCCAGCTACATAGCCAGCTGTAAGAATAATCATTCTGTCTCATTTTTGACTTAAGACATACTTGCATACTCATCATATTTAGTCATGTTTAGTTCAGCATGATATTAGTCTATTTACCTAGCCAGGGTCTGGCTCTTTGAGTGGGTGGGCTATTTGCCCCCCCCCCCCATTTCTTTTCTCCCTTCTCTCTTTTCCCCTTCTCACTTCTTCTTTGGAGAAGAGGAAAGGAGAGAATAGGGATAGGAGAGGGTGGAAATTAAAGCTCTGATGGCTCACGATTTGTGTGCAACAATTCATACTTTTTATAGTTTTAAAGATGTAGTTGCGTCAAAAATGAAATTAGGACCCATAAAAGGCTAAAACATCAGCTACAATTTGATGCCATTTTTGTCTTTGTAGACCAACCCTGTCCAGAGATATATGCGTTTGAATGAGGCCCTCTTTTAAAAAGCTCACGTTCCAGCGGGTGCCTATTTCGTGACGTCACAAGCTTGTTATCTGAAACGAAACCACGAGCGATAAATATGAGGTCGATTCGTTAGCCAATCATGCGTGCGAAATTTTTATATAGGCCGTAATAAATGTTATCACTCGTAAAACGCGTTGTCTGTGATCTCGAAGATTCTCATCATAAAGAATTCATTCTCATCGTTACTGATTCAACGCGTTTCAACAATTACTAAGTTATACATAGTTTTAAAATGGCTTCAAGTTCGAGCGACCGCTACTCAGAGTTTTCTGAGCAACTTTAAGTAAAATATTAGAGTAGACAGCCTATGGCCAAAGCTGACAGGCGTCAGCAGCGTTTTGCTGCAGAAGAAGACAGAATAGAGGTAAATTAACTTAGAGTCTCCTATACTTTAGTAAATGTAATATTTTTTAGTCATAAATACATATACTAATTAATAAAATGATAATTCTTTGCTATCTCCAATCATCGTTTCATAGCTTATCTGCCGTTTTACCTAGCTATAATATTTTTTTCGAATTTTCTTTGGTAAATTAAAGTCATGATTACAAATTATTTTCACTCGTAGGAAGTGGGTAAAATCGATTGATCATTGCAAATCTTTAATTTCCAGAACCAAAGCTTCGAATCGTTGGCTTGGCGTACTTGTGCCTTTATTAAATGTTTATTCGTTTTTAAAATTACACTCGCAATCTTTTCAACTCCCAATTTGGAAGCTGTCAATAGATACGCTTTAGAATGACATATCTATGAATGACATATTTATTGCATCTACTTTGTTTACATTTACTTGTTTTACTGATTACAGAATGTTTATGTCGCCCCACCAGCCGAAGAAGCTTTGTCAGTGTGGAAACTGCCATAAAGGAGAAAGCGAGACTTGAATACGTGCTGGATGATGTTTTGTTTGAGTTTGTTGCAGTAGATGAATTTGTCTTATTGTATCAGCTAATACTATGTGAGTGGCCACGACTTGATGAATATTTTTAATAAAAGCTTTATGCCGAGATGAAAATATTTTTGCTTGTAAAAATTATATAATAAAATAATATTGTTGAAGAGAATGCAAAACATAATTTGCAGAATATTGTAGTGAATCGGATATGGTATATGGGTGTCTGCAGAACTGGAGAATGTGAGTTCAAATATATTTGCAGCAGACTTCTCATCCTTAAAACTCTATCCCTGTCTATATTCTTTTCAAAGAGGTGGCTTGCTTATTTCACTTATTTAGTATTCGGTAAGAATACTACTAGCAAGAAACTAGTACGTAGGTAATAGGCGACATAATGTGGGCGGGGCTTATGGGAGGCTGTATATCGTTTATATGGGTAGCTGCAGAACTGTGCTGATACAAAGACCGCGTTCTACATAAAGTGACTTGACAGAATTACCGTAGACCGGTAGAATTGGTAGTCGGTACCCAAATGTTTACACAACATTTGGAGAAAGTGAGTAGAACAAATTTTCAATTTTCGTTATTTGTGGCCTTTTAAACATTCATAATAATGCATCTGTAGCAGGATTTAAAATTTTATTCTAGCCAACATGAGCAAATACAAAATAAGATATATGCCAATAGAGCCGCGTAAGACTAGGATTTTATCGCAAATACCCGATGTGAATACGAGAGATAGAGACAGGTTGCCAAACGCGTGACATCATTTTGGGCAAGTCTGGGCACGTTTTGGTGGCCTGAGCGTTTTTACGGCGATCAGATTTTTCCGGTTTTAATCTTCAAATATCTTGGCAATGCGATCGCGTAACACAACAAACAACATATCAACTGATAGAGAAAAAAAAATGCTTTCTTTTAAGATCAACTTAAAATTTGACGCAACTACATCTTTAATCTAAGGTGGTTATCAGATATTATCACATAATTGCTTTAGTTTACTGTATTATGTATCCAAGAAGGTTTTTATGTGAAAATAAATGTGATTTTGTCAAATTCTGTTCATAAGCTTCATTGTTACCAGCAGTTCAGTCAAGCGTGAGGTTACAATGACGTTACGTCGTGCTATTTAAGTCTGACAAGGCAACCGACAGGAATAGCTATTATTGGCCAATCTAGGTTTATATATCTATGCTTAAAACTCATTAGTCTCAGTCGCAACCCTCAACATCACAATGAAATGAGAGGGCTAGTGCATAATATCATCGGGAAAACATAGTACGGTGCTTGGAATCTGAGTTATTTATCATAGAAATGATCTGTATATGGAGAACTGATGAGACTGATTCCTTTGTCATCTTCATTGGCTCTCTGGAGTTGTCCTATTTTTGCCTGACACTAGCGTCATTATCGTAGTTGATAAATATAAGCGGTAAGCCTTAACCCTTTGCGTACCAAAACCGACCTTTGTTGGTTTACGAGCAATGTCTCAGCGTACCAAAACCGACAAACCCGACATTTTTGCCGTTTTCGATAGACCTTTTTTAAAACGTTGTATTTATTTTAAAAACAACGCTAAAAATTAAAATTAAAAATTTGAGCAATTTCAGTAAGTTTTTTACTACTGTTTTGAGGCTAGAAATAATAAATTTTATGCGCATGTGCAAAAAGAACACGTTGTAAAGATTTGATCTTTCTTTATGGAAAGCTGATCAACATGGACGTTTGTGATTATTTGAGCTCGGCTAAAAAATTTGTTTAGTGGATGATATCGACTGGTTCGAAAGTGAAGAAGAGGATTTCAAGTCAGAAGAATGTTGGGAAGACGATGAAAGTGAAAAAGAAGATTGCCAGAGTGAATTGGATTGCAAAAGTGGGATTGAAACGGCCGGCGTTGAAACAGGGAATAATGACGGATATCAAAGAGGAGCTGATTTAAAACCAAAATAATTACATTTTGATGACAGCATGGCAGGAGATAAGTTCGAATACTTAAACAGGTAAGTATTTTTTATTATTTCAAGCTTTTTATAACATTGGCCATGATAAATGTAATATTTAACGAAACGAATAAATATGGCTTTCAAAAACATCGCGATGCTTCGGAGCCTGTTGATGATAAATATATGTGACGAGTTATTGGTTTAGTTTTGCATATAGGTATTCTCAAAAAGCATACTCTGTTGTCTTACTGTTCCACAATCCTTCATCATCTACGCAGATTTTTAATAAAATTGAAAGTAGAAAGAAAAATAGAAGCAAGTTTACCTTTTACTGACAATTTTGAAGACCCTGCTGGCAATAAATTGTTCAAGTTGAAAAATGTTTTTGCCATGATATGCGACTGGTTATATTCTGTTTTGCTGCCTGATAAATTTTTATCTATAGATGAAAGCTTGCTGGCATGGAAAGGACAGCTCAACTTCAGACAGTGTATTCCATCTAACAGATATGGATCAAAGTTATTTGCTCTCCGATGCTGTCTCTGGCTATGTGCACAAGTTGTCTGTATACATGGGTGATGAGCAAGTAAAGCTGAAGGTACCGGCAGCAGATTCTCTTGTGGAATATCTCTATGCGAGTCATATTTTGATCCCGACCATGCAAAATAAATTTATTTACAAATTGTATTTTCTTTAGTTTCTGCAAATGCTTTCTCGCTTTGTATTGCTAGCTTTTTTACATACATTCGCTGAAATGTCATTATCTATTGTATTTGTTGTGTATTGATATGTTGTATTTGATGCCCATTGCCCTTATCACCCACCTTATCAAAAGAGTTCAGTTCTCATATTGCTTTGCCATCTAGCAGAATGATTTCTCCATCATTTGCTGTAACTGCTCATAATAAATGTTGCTTCCTGTCTTTTGCTGCTTCACAAAATGTGTGAATACAGGCTCACCACTCAATTCTTGTGCACAACCAGTTAATCCTTGCTGCAGCACACATTGATCTTAGCTGCATCACACCTGAATCCGTGCAATGAGTTTATATGCAAAATTGTTACTTGAATCTATAATTTCAAGAAATGCACATAAATCTGCCAGTAAAAAATCATATCTGTGAATATATTCATCTCAAGTTGCAGTCTCGACAAGCTGCTTGAAGGAAAATGTCTCAGCTTTCAGATGCATATTCATTTGCAGTCTTATGCCAATTTGCACGAGAGTTATAGCAGAGTTTGAGAAGCCATGTCGGGTAACAGTTGCACTGCTTATCGCCATGGCGATATGAGCATTTCGAAGGTCTGCTCCCGCAATGCACAGAAGCACCTAACTCAACTTTTGATGCGCTTGAATAACCCAATTTTTTTGCAAACTCTTGTAAACATATGACACCGTGCATATGTTTATCATAAACCAGTTTTGGCAGAGATATTGCTTTTAAAAATATATTTGTAATCGATATTTCATGATAGAGAGGTGACAACTTTGTTAAATCAGAATTTTGACTAAAGTGTGCACAGTCGATTTGCAGGGAATAAATGGTTGTCCGTTGAAAAATTTCTAAGCTTTCAAATGCATATTCATTTATAGCTCCATGCTAATTTGCATGCGAGTTATAGCCAATTTTAGTCGGCCATGTCAAGCCTCGATTGTCGCAGGTCGTTAGGGTCACGCGGTGAAAATTTGGAAAGGCGCTCCTGCATTATAACGGAGCTCATATCTACACTTTCAATGCTCTTTGACGTCCAGTTTTTTTTTGCAAATTGTTGTGAAGATATGAATCTATGCAAGAATTATTTAGACAACCTTGTCAATTGCCTTTATCAATTTAAAAAATACAATTAAAAATGACGTACAAAAATAAAAAATTCATTGCTTCAGCAAATTGAGACTTCTGTTGGTAAATATTTGCAAGCTATCTACATAAAAGAAGCATCAGCTTGTAGATAAATTTCTCAGCTTTCCTATGCATGTCAATTTATGTAACTGCCACAATTTTGATGTAAATTACTGCAGTTTCTATGCGGTCATGTCGAAAGCTCAAATCGCGCCAGTTATTGGCTGGTACGCTAGTGGTTTTTCCATCGTAACCTCGCGGTCGCTAAAGGGTTAAAATAGGCGGTAAGAGCACACAACACCGCATAAAAAACTTGAGACGTCTCAATTTCCGAACCTATACCAGTAAACATTTCTGCGGTAGAGCTCTGGGGAAATCCTATAAACACCAACCAATGTCTGTCTCACCATGGCAAACAATAGCTCATTTGAAAGCCAAAACTCTGATGTATTGAAATACGCAATTAAAAATTTATGTAATTTTTGTGCTTGAATGTCACCATAAGGGGATTGTCTCGATTATCTATTTTCAATTAGCAAAATGACTCGAGTCCAAATGCCTCACTCTTCTCTTTTATTGCTGCATTGACAGAAAATCCAACACAAACATGGGTATACTGAGAACATAATTTGTTATTCGATGCGCGCCAGAACAAAGATATCAGTGCCATTTTTGTCACTAGTCTCACATATTTTTACAAGAACTCTAAATCATTGCATATGATTTTATTGGTCAACAGTATTTAATTTGCACTTATATAGTATAGATCTATGATTTGCATGCACACTGTCAACAAGCATATTTTTAAGCTTTACATCTGCTCGCAAGTTTCATTCATACGACTCCCCTTTCACCTATACAGACACATTGATCACTAATCACAGTGTTAACAGATCCCTCAAAACTTCGCCACAATACAGAAAGTTAAGTTAGCATTTTTCCGAAAACCAACCTGTTAGGTTATTAGTTATTTTGTTACTCACAAAACAAAGCTTGAAATCTTGGTTTCAATTATTACTATTTCTGTGTAGGATGGATAAAAATATTTGCTGTAAACGGCGACCCAAAAATATTTTTGCTGGTGAAATTCTTATTACATTATTATATTACATAATACAAGCTGGCATTTCGGCCAAACTTCAAGTTTGACCGAAAGCTTTTCTCCAAAAGCAATTTTCCAAAACGATAGCGGTTTTTTTGCAGCCGGTTTCTCTAAACTACAAAAAGTCGTACAGACGTAAATTCTAATTTTACAAAAAAAAAGAAACCTTTTAGGTAAAAAATTGTCTAAATGATTTTAAGAGTAACGATTGTATACCAGCAAAAGTGGTAGGCATGACTTAGTTCCATCTAAAAACAATGAAATCTGGAGAGAAATAGTTGATATTTGCCATACAAACAGTCAAGAGACTGAGGCAATGCTCAGTCTCTTGACTGAGTCTCTTGCAGTCTCTCAGTCTGCAGTGTGATTTTTTGTGTGATTGGTGTCATTTATTGTTGTAAAACATAGGTTTGAGATAGTAGTAGATTAGGTGTGATTTTGTGTGTGATTAGGTGTGATTTTGTGTGTGATTAGGTGTGATTTATTGCTGTAAAACATACTTTTTGACAACTACTTTTTTAACAACCAACACTGCCATTTCTTTTTTCCATTATCACTTATTCCGTTATCAGGTTGTGGGCTGTATGACAGGGTAATTTCTAGCCATAATATAAAAAAAAATTTTAAATGATTTTAAGAGTACGGATTGTCTACCAGCAAAAGTGGTAGGCATGACTTAATTCCATCTAAAAAGCAATGGAATCTGGATAGAAATAGTTGATATTTGTCATGCAAACAGTCAAAAGACTGAGGCAATGCTCGTAGCTAAATTAGTGATTTTGAGTTATGCTCATTTCGGTGTTTTGCTATAAGTCAATTTTCTGGTAAGAATTAATAGAGAATTGGTTTTGTTTATTTGGAAAAAAAGAATTCAACTGAGTCACTGAAATTAGGATAGCTAAGGAATTGAGAATTGAATTGTGGTGTTTTGCGATGAGTTGTGAATTGAATCGATTCTTGGGCAACACATGGCGCAAAAGAATTGGGAATTGACTAGTTAATTTTTTGATAAGAATTGAAATTAAATGAGTTGTTTTTAAAGCTTTATAACCATCACTTCATCTTTGCTCTTCCATCAGTGTTTTTGAACACTTGTGAAAGTGCGTGGAACATTACTACACTTCAATAAAAACAGAAAATTTGTAATTTGTTCATATTGCTTCATATGTATCAATTGGCAATCAAAGTTCATTTTATTGTAAAAAATGAAAAGTTCTAAAAATGAAAAAGGCAAATTTTCGAGATTAAGGCACTCATTATTCTCACTCTCGTCTTTCTTTTCTCGTTCTTCCCTCTTTCCCTCCTCTTTTTCTCCTCATTCTTTCTTCATCCTCTCTTCTTCATTTCTTCTTTCCCTCGTCTTTCCCTCGTATTTGCCTCTTTTCTCTCATTTCTTTCTCGCTTCTTCCTCTAGTTTTTTCATATTTTCTCTTGGACGCCTTTTTGTTGCTTTCCTTTTTCTCTCTCCTCTTTCTCCTTTTATCTTCTCTTACTCCTCTATCTCTTCACTCTGATTCTCTTAACTTGCGTCTCTTTTTCTCTCACTCCTCGTTCTTTCCTCTCTCTCAATTTTCTCTCCCTTCTTCTTTCCTTCATCTCTCTCATCTTTTCCTTTCATCTCATTCTCATCTCCCTCTCGTCTCCCTCGTTTTCCCTTTTCTATCCCTCTCTCTTCAAACACTCACCTTTTGTCTACCTTCGCAAAAATAAATAAAACTGTTGACCTTTACAAATTTCATAATTTATTTGTATATTTTTTTAAAGATAAACTTGCATACAATTTTAGTAAGTTTCATCAATATGTATCTATGTTCTCTAATCACTTGTGGTTGTTTTTAATTGTTTGAGGCATTATGACTGCCAGGATGTTTTATGAATTGACAATGTGTGGTTGCAGTTAAAACACTTATAAGTAAAATATGTGCTGAAATAATGTCATCAGTAGCGCCGCTGCCTGTCTCACTTGTGATCCAAATCAGCTATATTGCTGAATTTGTGGCAATACCTGTCTCTAATAATCTCTATTTTGTTGGTGTGTTTGCCGAAGTGCAGCTATAGATGTCATAACCACATTTCCACTCGAATCTGATCATATTAACCATGATCAAGGTTTTCTATTCTACTCTTGGAACAAACAGAATAAACAACCGCAAATGGATGAACAATATCAATACTTTCGTACAAAATCAATACTTCTGTATAAGGTATTCTTTTACATGATAAAATTACTAAAAAGCACAGCATTTTTGCCCTCAGTTTTTTATTTTTGAAAATTAGTTGTAGTTAAGGTTTATCATTGTTACATCACAACTTTCAGAGCCGTATTTGATGTGACGTTAACAAGGTTACCATCTTCAATGAAAGGAGAAGGCAACTTACAATTATGTGACACTTGTGTAGACAATAAGACCGAGGAAGAGCTAGCGGTGAGCTACTGTACCACTTGTAATAGGAAGGTGTGTACTAAACACTTAGAGGTAAGTTTCAACATTATTCAAAGCTGGACTCTACTCACCTAACTCTTGCTGTTTAACCAGGTATTCTTATACTCTGTATGTTTTTATTCTTTCTTTCAGTTACATGGTCAGTTTTACCCTTTACATAATAATGTCCTTGACATTAAGGAGTATCAGAACAAGGCTAACGTGTTAATAGAACACAGTTGTGCCACACATCTGAATAAACCAATCACAATGGGGTGTTCAACTTGCTATCAAGTACTGTGTTTGGCATGTATTGATGGTACAAAGGGATGCGTTGATGGTAAGTACTATAGTGTGAATTTTCATATCAGCTCTATTAAACACTTATTGGTAAGCAAAAATACAGTTACTTTTGGTTTTTTATTAATTGTTACTAGTATTGCAGAGGTTTCTCTATTATGGTAAAATTAATTGTGATTACGTCTCAATCAGCGCCACCTTTTGCCATAAAACCTTAAGTGTTTTCTAAGTAATAGTAAATCCCATTTGACGTAGTATGAGTGAGATTGAACAACTATAAACTACTGTGATCCATGAGGAATAACTCCATGAATTACTTTAAAAGTTGTTCCAATCTACGGCGGTTTCATGATGGCTGCGATTAATTGTTAATTTTTAAGCTTTTAAGAGCTTTTAATCACATTTCCACATATTTTGCACCTAAAACACAGCAGAGTAAGACATGGTGAGCTTTTTGATGCCAAATAACTGTAATGTGAATTTTGTTGCAAGTCAACCTTTAATGAATAATCACCTTATGAAAAAGCATTACAGTGTACCCTCGAGATACGATTACCCTGATATATGATTTTTTCACCTTACGAAGTCAAACATTGTGAGATCTTCATCTCGCTATACGAATTTTATTTCACCATACGATTGTGAGAAAAGTTTCGCCTGAGTTAAATTTTAGCGGTCGGTGTGCTCATAACGCACGTCGAAATAAAAAAAGACACCAAAACATATTGTGCCGAAAACATTTTCTGAACGTTTAGAAGAGACACGATGATCGACTTCTTTCATGTCAGAATTCCGCGTGGAAAATTTTGTGTAAAATACTCAAGGCAGAGGAAATATTCATTTGTCGCGTTATAATACATTTTACTATAAAATTTTAGTCAGCATACGTATATAACTACGAGTATCTACATTTAATTCGTTAGCTATGGAATCTGATACTGATACAAAACGAAGGAAAAATGATTTCTATGTCAACAAAGTTGGACGTCGTAAATAAGAAGAAGGCATCCGTATTATTAACAGTGTCAAGGAATATGATTGCAACCAATCAGCATTTGCAATTAATATTAAAACAAGAACTTCATTAAAGCAGTCACAAGAAGAAGCTTACGACTGAAGATTTGAAGGAGTTAGAAGGCCATGCACGCGATCAGCATTCAAAAGGAGCAACCAATTAGTAAGGGCGAGCAGGTAGAAGATACAGAAAACCCCCACATTGGCAGAAATATTTCAAGTGTTTAATTTACTGATGTGGAATGGCACATTAAAACAATATATGTATAATATATATTATTTATCTTTTGTGTAGCACGTTTTTCATATTTTATTCCTTTCATTTGTTTCCTTTTGATTTTATATTTTATTTTCTTGTTTAACCATGTCTTTGCAGATGGGCTTGTTATCTCCTATGTGAATACAATTCATCGTATGTATGTAACTCATATAACTAGCTACTCAAAATAGTTCATGCATTCACATTACTTTCTGAAACTCGTTAAAGCCTTGTCCTTTAGTGTATAAATACGTACAAACTTTGTACGTATGGTTACATTGATTCTTGTGCACGTTTCATACAAGAAAAACTACTGTAGCATCTTCTCTGGATCCTTCTACAAGCGTTAGCTAGCTAGCAGTTTTCTGCATTGCACCAGCATTTTTTCATTTAAACCAGAAGAAAAATTGGACAGGACTAGACAACTTTCTTTTGCATGCTAAAAATTCCATTTCATTATGTATTAAATTAACCTTCAAGTGTACAGCAACATAATTAACATTGATACGTTTTTACCTCCTCTCTGCTTTATTCGCTACGTGTACCAGCTAAAGTCACGTTACTCCAAAGGTATGTACGTCCTGTATTATAGTAAATAAAATTTCATTTTTCTTTTCGGTAGCCGTTAAATGGTCAGGTGTGTGAGAGGCCGCTTTCGATAACTGCATTGCTCGGCCTTTCTTATTGAATTCTGGTTGAAAAAGGTTTCAACCAGACGCGCTAAATTTTATAATGAAAGTGAAGACAGAAACTTATGAAGGATAAAATTTCGTGATAATAAGTTGAAATTCAGTAAACTAATTCAAAATACATACTAAAACTTAAATTAACATACTATTTTGTTACTAATTTTCAATATGTACCGCATTTTTATAAAATTTTGGACAATTTTTAACTGGCATTTTTCCATTGTATACTTACAATGGTTTCTATACCCCGACATACGAATTTTTCGCCATACGATGCCAGACTTGGAACGGATTAACATCGTATCTCGAGGGTGCACTGTACTTGTATCAAAGAAATTTATGGGCTGCTTTGGTAGTCAGTGAATCACTCTGTGAAATGTATTATTGATACATTATCATTAAGTGGGCTCACTTGATTAGTAACAAATTTGTATGTGATAGTCACACAGCAGTTTCTCATGGCTGCTAATAAAACATTTTATGACACTGATTGCTGCAAGTAAATAAGCTGTGCTTAGAATGATCGATGACTTTGAACTATCACCTTAAATTTTCTTATCGTGATACTTAGTTGCTCATTATTTTTTTAAAAAAGGTTTGCTTTTACTAAATATTTCATTAAAATTTTTGAAATGCTGAGTTGAAATTTCTCCAGAGTAATTGTAAGCCTAATTTTTTCAAGTTTGATGATTTTACCTTTACCAACTCATCTATCATAGGTTCTGCACATGTCACCGTCAACCTTAATACATTGGTGAACTTGCTAAAAGATAAAAGGGATAAAGTAACGGCGGAGGCTTGGGTAAAGGATGGGGAGTTATTTACTCTTCTCAAGCGCAGTATCGAAATACTCTCAGACTATGAATCAAAAACCAAGGAACTGGTTGATCAGTTACAAAGAACTAGAGATAAACAGGTAGTGATTTTCATATATTATGAGTATTCACAAAACAAATATAAAGTGATTTACAAAAATGTTAAATTTTTGTCTACTCATGTGTGTCTCTTGGGAAATATATACCCTACAGGATGAATTTTCGCGGAGTTATTTCGCGAAATTTGCCTTTTCATGCATATTCACGGATTAATTTATTCGCGGCTGAAAACTGTCACTCTCTATGAAAAGTTAACTCTATTATGCCTAGCAATATAATTAACCCTATGCATGCGCACATTGCGTGTTTCGTTTTCTATTTAGCTTACAATTACATTTACGGGTCGATCGTGCTAAGATATAAATTTTTTGCTGCGCTCAGAGGTTTTCACGAATATTCATAGATTTGGAGGCCTTTGATGAACCAACAATTTGGGGTAAGTAATGAGTTTTTCAAATTTACTAAATTAGTTGAATTTTACTTTGGCTCTTCGGTAAAACGCAATATTTATTTTTACATCCGTACCGCTTCATTATTTGTTTTAGTGTGAGAAAGAGATTTTTCATCATACACGGCAGCGGAATGAATATAAGGGTGGTATATGTCATTCTTAGAAGATCACCAATCATTTAGGGAGGTCGTGAAATTGAGGTAGAAGTGACCGCAGCTGCTAACAAGGAGAATATATCTTTTTTAAAAAAGGAACAAAAACGCTTTTACGAGCACAAATCTTTGGCCAACCGGCAGAACTTTGCAATAGTAAGGCACGAGGAGAGTTCTGATGATAACTTCCTTACCAGTCATGTAGTAGCGAGAAAATCGCCTTTAACATCTACCCAAGACAGTGACAGCGACAGATCTGCTATTACCAAAATAACTAGTCAGAGAGCACCATTACACGCTAGTATTCACTTATCAAGAGTACCAGTTTAATTTTATTGCTAGACAATCGCCATATGGACTAAACTGTTTATATTTACTCCATTCATTGTTTGTAAAATTTTATTTGTACTTGAAATATTTTATTTCTACACTCAAGTTTGTAATAAATTATAATATATCTATACATGAAATAAAATATATAATATAATCATGTTTGCTGCAGCGATATCAAGGAGTTGTTGTCGATGAAGGGGTCTAGGTTGACTGGTTGCTTCTCTGCCAATATTCCTGCCTTGATGAATATTACTACTTGTCTCTAGTTTTCGTAATCGGAGTAGGTTGTTTCATTCTCAATCTGCAGATTAAAGAAAAAACATATTAATGAGTGTTAAGGAAGTACAAAAACAATAGCTGCAATATTTAATGAAAGCGATCAGTTTTTAAACAAAATAATTAACTAACGCAGTTAATTATAGAAAAACGTATCTGCACTGCAAATCAAGTACATACCATAACGTCCAGATTAGAATCATGGTTGTCCTCAACTTCGGTATTAGAGCTTGATGGAGTTGATTTCGATGTAAAAAGACTAGGAGAGATTTTTGCGGTGACGAAGCCCTGCCGAATAACTTGTGCAAACCTTGAATAATTTTGTAAAGTTTGATGCAATAGCAATAAAACTCGCAGCCCGGCGATGATTTTACAAAGTTTTGGAACTTGGCTACATTCAGTACTTCTGCCTAGCGGCTATTTTTGCGATGACGCCATTCTGCATATCTTGTGACAACCTTGAATAATTTTGTAAATAAATGTGATGCATTGGCAATGGTGTTAGCTCAAAGCCCAGGCAATGATTTTAAAAATGTTTTGGAACTCAACTACGTTTAGTATTTATATTAAAAACTAGCATAGCAACTAGTTTTTAATTGGATGCAGTAGTTATTCTCCCTTGTGATTAAAAATAGAACTAATTATTCACGGAATTTAATAATTCGCGGAATTGACTGTTCGCGAAATCGCGAATTTTTATAACCAACGAATATTTTCATCCTGTACGGTATGTAATATGTATATGTAGGTTCATAATAAGCATACAGTGGTGATACAAATTATGGAACCGCCTCTAATTTTCGTTACATGGCAATGAATTCTGAGTTGTGTTTGCTTTTTTCACAATCAAAATTTTACATAGCTATAAAAAGTTATATACCATTTGAATCGTCACAATGTTGGCTTTTTGATAAACCTTAATTAAAACCACATCGTATTTTCTATAAAAATATTATTAGAGGTTTACTGAAAGCTGTCAGAGAGTTACTGTACAGTTGTCATTTCTATTAAATAGTGTCTGACCAAAAGTCATAAAATAACATATTTCTTTTCTTTGAAATGGCTTTTATTGTGAATTAATTTAAAGACAAGGTATAGTAGCTTTGAAAAGAGCTGTTTTGGTCCTGAAGATAATCAATATTTGGTTGGCCAGCCTTTGTTGTCATTCACTGCTCGGAAGCGCCTGGGCATACTATCTGTCAGCGTCTGAAGCTCTTCAGGTGTCACTATTCGATGCCAGGATTGCACAATAAGCTCCATCAATCTTATTTTATTAGTTGGCTTGTCTTTAGTTACAAGATTGCCTATTCTGCCCCACAAATTTTCCATTGGGTTAAGGTCTGGTGACTGAGAAGGCCAAGTCAGAGTGTTAATGTTATTGTCAGCAAACCACTTTTTTACTCTTCTGGCTGTGTGGCATGGAGCATTATCTTGCTGAAACAGCCACTCTCTATCAAACAGACTTCTAGCAGATGGTATCATCACACTTTTTAGTACTCCACAATATTTTTTTGCATTCATCGTACCATCAACAAAATCTAATCTACCAGGACCAGCAGCGGAGAAACAACTCCACACAATTGCTGATATGGGATGCTTTATTGTAGGTAAAATACATTTTGGTTTAAACTCTTCACCAGGTTTCCTTCTTACATAATTGTTGCCAGAGTGATTTTGCACAGTAAATGTGCCCTCATCGCTGAATAATACTGCTCTCCAGTTTTCTGGTGACCAGTTCACATGATCTTTTGCCCATTGTAGACGAGTCTTTTTTTTGCTGAGATGATAACAAAGGTTTTCTACGAGCTTTACAGCCTCGTAAGCCATGATCTCTCAATGATTTGCAAACAGTTGATGGTGCTAACTCTGTACCTGTTGATTCTTTTAACTCACTGGCTAGCAGAGGACTGGTTAGATGTCTATCAACCAAAGAAAGCCTCACTAGGCACCTGGTCACTCGATCTGTTGCTAGCTTTTTCTTTCCCCTACCAGCCCTTTCTTCAATTTGACCAGTTTCCTTCCATCTGCAGATTGTTGTAAATACACCCTTCTTAGAGCAATCAACCTCCCTTGCAATTTCCCTCTGCGATTTCCCTTGTTGATGAATGTGAATTATTACAGCACGCTTTTCTTTGTGAGATGTTGAGGCATGATGATGAAGTTATTAGAATGACTTTTACTGAGAGCAGAAGGACTTTTCAATACTACTTGGGTTACGTCGCCGCATAATGCACAATGTCTCACACAATGCAATTGTTGTCTTAGATGATTGTTAAACTGAGCAGATCAAAGAATTTAGAAATTCTAGACATCGTTCACCAGACTACTGTTTTTGAAAAAAGTGACTTGTTATGAGACACCCTGACTAGTTGCACTTTTAACTGCACTAGCGATGGAATTATGTTTGGATGCAAAAAAAAAATAAACAATGCGACAGCTGAAAAAATTCCTTTTCTAATGATATATAACTTTTCATATCTGAACTGAATATAACTAATATGAGAGCCATTATAGTGCATTATTTACTCAAACTCAAAGGTGGTTCCATAATTTGTATCACCACTGTATATATACATAATATATATATATGCATATCCCTACAAGTATAATTTTTACAGTTAACATATGATGTAAAACTTTGAAAAGATAAAACTTGCTATTTTAATGGTTTTACATTTGTGCTTGTTTACATTTGCAATTTTTAAATAGCAGCTATTCATTAAAGCAGTGGTTCTCCGATGGTGGCCCATGAACCCCTAGGTGTCCACAGGAGGTTTGAGGTAGTCCACAGGAGGTCTGAGGTAGTCCACAGGCTGGTGCCATTATTGTTTTTTAGCTAGTTACTTACAACTATTTCTGTCTTATAGTGGTTGGATCAATGATATAAAACCCTAATAGGATATGTGACGGCTATCATATGGACGGGGTTTAATGATCGAGCTCTGTTGGGATTGCGCTCGCCTGGGTTTCGGAGCTAATGCAATAACCCTGGGTGGTCGCGTTGTTTTGTTAGGTTTTTGGCTCTAGACTTTTATCACGGATGTGCATCAATCGCTGGATAGTAATTGATTTCCGGTTAGTAGTACAAAACAACAAAACCTGTAACTAGCAAACACGTAATTCTCTCTATCCCTCTTCAATTTCAGCGATATACTAAGACCCATGAAATAAAAACATTTAAACTTACCTATTTTTACCAATTTTAAGATTGGTAGGGGTTTTAGTATATGCTTAATGTTAAATGTAATTTACCCGAAATCACCCGAACACATCCTTTTTTTCTTAGCTTTGAATTAATATTTTGCCACTTCTAATATAAAATGACAAAGTCTTCCATGGTTGTCACATTGTTTGACTTGGCCAATTGGGTGGGACAGCGGGCAAAACTGTACAGTGTAGTTTTCACACTCAAAATCATAATCTAAAACCAAATTTGTGTCATTTCACAATGGCGACTATTAATACAAAAAGAATTCAAAAACAAGAAGTACAATCCATCCCACTAACAAACTGACTATTGAAAATTAAAAGTCAAAAAGTTTAGTTTAGCATTGTTTTATAAAAGTAAATAAATAGAAACATGTCAAATCTACTGACTCTTATACTATTCTAATTTATAATGTACATCAATTTACAATACATTGTAATAAACACATTATATTATGATGTTTATAAAGGGGTCCATGACTTTTAGACAAGGAGCTCAGGGGTCCATGGCTCCAAGGTAGTTGGGAACCACTGCATTAAAGCATTACATGAATAGTACCTGTTACCCCACTATGTAAACTATTAATACAGCTATAACGATATATTCATGTGTATGTTACAGCTGAAATGATATATTCAAGTGAGTTTTGGTACAGCAAACAAACTCATGAAAGCAATTCAGTGATCAGAAAATAATGTCACCAACCTAAAATGTATCATATTAGTTTCTAATTAACCAAACAGTTCAACATTTCATTTCAAGTGATGATCAGTCATTATTTTTATTAAAACTTTACTATTGCCTTATCATTTGTGTCAGGCATTTGGGGTGAACAACAGTTTCTGTGTTTTTTACGTAAAAATAATTATGTATATTAGCTATGCTATTTTGTATTTCTGGGTCGAATAGCTAAAACCTTTAACAATTAATCTTTTTTTTGCTCTAAGGCTTGTAAAAAAGATCATTGAAGGAAGCACTGTGGTTTCTTAAGTTGTTTCAATTTTAAGGAATTAACAACCCTAAGGATATCTGCTTGTACATATACCTTTAACACTTGCTAACTCTAAGGTGAAATTACCTAAGGATGATATCATTGTTTAAAATATACTATGTAAACTACTTGCACAACATAGATATTCTACTTCAACATCACAGCACGGATCTAATGTATGCACTATTCTCTTCACCTCGTGATCGTTAAATTTTTATAGTTATCAGAACTACGTAGAATGTATGATGAAATAGAGAGGGAGCTAGTAGACAACAGGAGGACCTCAAAGGAACAGTTAGTAGAATTCATAGAGAGAGATATAGAAGTTAGAATGACAGAGATGAACACTCTACTTCTACTACAAGATGCTAAAGTTGAAGAATCACATCAGGTAAGTACATGTTTCTATTTTAGTCTTTCATGAAGTGTGTCTTTGTTTTAAACAATTTTTTGTCTCATGTGAATGGCTCGGAATCCTAGTCGGATGGCAACCTTTGGTGATATATTAATAGTAGCGCATAGTAATATAATTACTAATTTACACATTGTATAATTACAATATTCATATTATTCAACAGGTTGATATAGTAAACAGCTTCACAGCGACATATAATGAGATCTGGAGATTTATTGATGAAGATCTCCCTTCCTTGACATTGACCAACCAGAAGAAACTTTTTGCCCAAGGTATATTTTGCGTGTAAATCTATTTCTTATGTGGTAGAGCAGAAAGAGCCTTACAGCTAATTCAATAGTTTTAGTCGAAAAATGCCATAAAAACTTTGGAAAATCCTGTTCAATATGCTAGTCAAACTTGTTAAACCTTAAGTTTTATCTTTTTCTGCGCCGAAATAATAGCATAATAACTTTCGTTTGCCTGTTCTGTTGTTTGTATCTTTCAGTTAAAGTGCAGGAACCAGAGTTACAGATAGTTGATGATGTCGCAATATCTACCAACCTCACTCTTCCAACATTGCTCAAATTCAAGAAAATAGTGCCTGTGTCATCATCATACTTCACAGTGGCTCATCGAGACAAATTCACATATGTTGGTGGTTGTGGGTCAACTCTATATAGAATAGATGAGTCAACCAACTTGGTAACTTCACTCTCAACACTAGAGGGAAACAACATAAATGGACTGTGTTTGTATAATGAGAAACTATTTATTCTAGTTCATCCATTTAAAGTTATAGTAACTGATCTGAATGGTAAACTAATCACTAGCTGGGATCTTTCTGATTCAATTAATGATGTCAACAAGTTAATTGTAACTGGAGATAAAGTAATAGTCCCTGATAGGTCTAAGAAATGTCTGACAGTCTATTCACTAGATGGACAGATTATTAAACGCATTCCTTGTCCACAAGATGGCAAATGGGAAACAATGGCTCTCTGTGCTCTTGACCAGGAATCTGTAATTGTATCATCTTCTGCAACCTCAAGAGTGTTTAGAGTGAATATAAAAACAGGAGAGACAGTGTGGACTTGCGCAGAAGTCTATAATCTTGGTGGAGTAGCCTGTTATGAAGGAGACTACATACTAGTAACACCTCTGCAATCAGTATATGCAGATATACACATACTACAGGCTGATACTAGTAATTGTTGTATTTCATTAATTAATTATTTTTGTCACAACTAAACGCGTTAAGAAGTAAATTTCAATAATGGGTTTGCTGAGCATTTTTGTATTAAATGTTTATACTTACTCTGAAATAATTGTTTAAAAACCACAGTGCTTATACTATCAGTATCCTTACATTAGCTAACTGTGTATACTTATGTGTTTGTTGTTGCTAGTAGATAGTGCCTAGTAGTGAAGCATTATGATTCATTTGGTTTGACTGGATGAAGAAAAATTATAGCACCGCGCACACTGAATGGCTGATTTTGTAAAGGATCTGTGATTGGTTTCTAGCATTTGAAACCGTAGGTAATTAGTAAACTATAGAGTTCTAGTACATAGTAAAAATTTTTTAGAATAAATTGGGGAAATGATTGGAGGGTGAAGTATATGCCATGTCCGGACATTGTGTTTGTAATGATAACTTATGGGTTGGCTATAACAGTATTACATTATGATAGCAGTTAGATACTGACTATGACTATAGATAAAACTATAGTATTGATGAAGTGCTTAAAGAAATAATATGGACCAAAACTGATAAAACATATGTTAAATAACATGTAAAAATACATTAATTTGCATCACTACATTAATGGTTAATACTAGCAGACTACCTAAAAATGTCTAATTTTCAGATTTTACTATTGAGCTATTAGAATGTTTTTTGCTAGAAGTACTAGTATAATACTATTTAATACAAAAAACGGAGGAAAATTATCAGTATATCTGACAAAGTAATGAAATGGTCTGATGAGATACTCAAAGAAGTTTTATGAATAAAGACTAATAAAATATATTTGAAGTATTTTCAATAAAGTAAAGTAGTCACATCACTTTCCTATTTTTTTATTTTTTTATTTTTTATTGAAATGTGAGAATTAATTTGAAGGAAGTATTAATACGTAAGCTCTAAATTTATTTATAGGCAAGCATCTGGGGACTCTTATTGACTCAGAAAAGAGGAGATCTTCAGGTGTTTATGACATGTGCATATCAGGAGACACTTTGATAATTCCGAGATATGATGAGAAGAAAGTACTATACTCTCAGTTATTGTGAAAGTGAAAATGATTACACACTGAGCTTGTAAAATGAGCAATTAGTAAACAGAATGGAAAAAGTTTTCTGTATTTACAAACTATTTCTTGCTCTGAGTGCATCTCCTTGACAATTGACTTTCCCTCACACAATCTTATGTGTTATGTGCCTTCGATATCTTATATAGGGTGACAAGATAAGATAGCGGTGTTTTGCCATAACTTTTTATGTTATACATGTATAAACAAGGTGTGTTAGTATGATAATATACCGGTATATTAATTTTGGTGCATTAAATGGAGTTTTGAAACTAAAATTTTTACAAGATGATCGCTGCAGTCAAAATTTGCTTGCTACAGACTATAACTTACTACAATTAATTATGACAGCGATTTAAATTTATAAGTGTCAGATATCATCATTTCTTGCTTTTGTTTTATTGTCGTTTTCTTTGAACTATGCTGTCTAGTTTTGCTGTTTCATAAGTTCTGCTTTATTCACAAATCAGGTATAAGTTTGTATATGTATTTAATGTGGTTTACCTCAGAGAGGAAATAATAACATGTGTACTTATACTGTTATACCTTGGAGATGCATGGTCATTATTTGCCCTTGATAAGAAACTGACCTTCGCTGTTTTTAATCGAGATTTATTTTAATAGGAGTTCATATATTCTGTGTTTTTAATATAATTCGGTGCAGAATTGCAAATCTTTTATAGTTAAACTCAATAAATTGTACAAATTATACTATTACTTAAAGTTCTACAGCACAAAATTTCCTGACTATCAAATCTGCTGAGAACAACTATAAACTCTGTAGACTACATATTTGGTGTATTGCAGTTATCATTACTCTAAAAGTGCATGTCGAAGATAATGTACTATCTATACTCCCTTCCTCCAGTGACTGTCCAGATTGTGAACATTTCGGTGGTGAGTCTAATTGGTTACTTAGTCTAGCATTGAGTTGCAGAGGAAATGCTGACATTCATTTTATGAGCAAGGGTAGATAATCCTTTGCTTTTAGTAGTCGTATTAATGTTGGTGTGCTTAGATGCCTCTGTTTGTGCGCGTGAGTGTCTGTCTGTGTGTGCATCAATGTCTCTGTGTATCTGTGCACGAGTGAGTTGGTGTGTGTCAGTGTGCGTGTTGCTGTAGATATTGTTGCGTGTGCATAAACATGTAGTGTATGTTGGTATGCATATGTTTGCGTACGTTCGTGTGTGTCAGTGGGGAACAACCAAAAATTAAGCACTTTAGTGAAAAAGAAAAAACAATTCACACACCAAGACTACCTTAAAACACACTGATGCTAAATGGCTTCAATGCAACCTGGTAAAACAATAGTATCGATAGAGACCAAATTGTAAAATTTTGTGTAGGTATGTTGTTTATAAAATTAATTTATAGTTTATAAAATAATTTTATGGTATGCTTTAGTTAAAGGTATTTTTCCATATTTTGGTAATTACGAGATAGTAAGCCTACTCAATCAGATTATTGTCTGATTTTTCTATTATTTTACCTCAAAGCAAGATTGGCTAGCGCATGCTAAAACGGCCCCGACAGCTGTTGTTACCACAGCATCAAAATATTTCTGGTCTCTTTTCTGTCAACTAAAGTAGCCAGGTGTAACAGAGCTATATTCACACTCTAAATGTTTGCTATTGTGGCAAACCTGCATGTTGTCACAACAGACAAATGAACCTCTACCTCAAAAATATGTTAGTGTAAAATTATAGTTCTAGTTTAGGTTAGGCCAAACCTTAAGGTAGTCAAGTAGAGCTAGTTATTATTAGGCCAATTGAATTAATGCTGTTACTTTAAAAAGCACCAAAGCATACAAAAACAACGTGGTGATTGACTTAAAAATAAGGAATCTACAGTAGTTTGTGCTTTTATTACTGATTTGGGTTAGGTTTTAGCACAAAGGTGGTGAAAGTTTGCAAGAGCTGGCTACTATTCCGTATGCAACAACTGTTTGTGTTCTAGAATTTTTATGCTAATATAATTTTCCAGCTGGTGCCTACCTTGTCAAAAATCAAACCTTAATAAATAAAATAGACACTTTTAATCAAGCTTTATTCTTAGCAGCAAGTTTTAAAATTGTATCGAACAAGTTTTAATTACCTATAGTTGGTCAAAAACTTATTGATAAACTTTGCTACCTTCCGAGCAAATACAAATAGAGACATACATTACCAAAGGTCAATAATACTACCTATTAGTATGGAGTTGCATGATTCCCTTCCATCCTTGATTGAACAATTGAAATTATTAAAACAATGTAGTTGTGAGTAATCTCTAGGTAAAACAAATTGTTCAATATATTTAATATCTTGTGATAAGCAAAATAAAACAGAACAAGTCACTGGGTTAAAAAAGTTTCACACTAATAAAATCACTAAATTAGGGTCAGCAAAAGTTTGTTTTAAATTTGCATAAGGTGTCAAAGAAAGAATTAGGTATAAATAGTCAAGTAGCCACTTGAAAGACAAGTTTTTTTTGTATATGACTCCGTTGTACCTTAAGTTTTGTTGCTATTTAAAGTGTGCAATAGTAGCAAATAATTTATGCCTGTTAATTTCAACACTGAGTTATTATAAACACTGTTTATTTGCTACATTTTACCAAAAATTAAACAAAAAATACAGTTTTGCCGAAGTCTGATTTTTCTAATTAAGTCAAGGCTTACTTAACCTAAAAAATAAAATCAATGTCTGTAGAACGGTAAGTAAGGGTGTTGTTAAGCATTTCATCAACCCTCAAGCAGGGCATCCATAGCCTAAGGTACAATCATTTCTATCATAGACTTTATACATGACATGTAATCTACTATTTGTGTATTTCAGTGAGGTGCAGTTTATGCTAGTTTATGCCAGTTGTTTATGCTAGCACTGGAAACCAATAAACCTCTTTAGCCTACAGTGAGTGAATTTGGTTACAAGGCATGTATTTAGTTACCATTCTCCACAAATATTGTTCTGTTTAAAGAATTCGAGGTCATGGCTATTACTTATCAGCTTTCTACTATTTACTGTCAAGTAAAAACTAAAATACTGTCAAGTAGTATAAAGTAGGCCTACTTGATTTGGTTACTATTTATCATCATGCTTCTCGATAAAACTCAAAGTTATCATATCTCATGTCAAATTGTCAACGGTAACCATTTAGAACTTGAGTACATAACATTTACCTCAGATGCCCACTCAAGAGTACAAAATATGAATGCAATTTAAGGGTAGCTGCAACTATTTATTATTTTGTTGTTTGGTTTTAACAGCAGATCTTCCAAAGTTGCAAAAACATTTCAAGCAAGGTAAAGTTGTGGTATAATGTATTTAATAAGATTTACCTGGACTTTGCATTTGAAGCATACCAAATTGTCGCAATGAAAAAAGGTATTTTTTTTGCATGATTGCAAGTATTTTAACAGCAGTTTGGTTATTATATATTCAATTAAGATTTTCTAGTATATTGGAGCTGTCCCCGTTTTTCCATACACAATTAGCAGTTTTATTGCTTCATAGAAAGTGTGACAGCCAAAAAGTTTTTCCAATTTCTATAAAATGGAAGTTGCATATTTTATGAATTTGATGTCAAACTCAAAACTCAAAAAATTGAATTAGCAGAAAAAACAGAAAAAGCAGGTCAGCTAACCAACCAAGGAGACTAGTGAGAACATCTTACACTTTGCAGCATTTTCAAGGTCAAATTAAGGTTTTCTTATGTCAACAATGTTATTTCGAATGTATGGTTTAAAAAAATATTGTTTGTGCTTCTTTAATGCCAGACGATTAAACTGCCGCTAATAAACATGTTATAGGATGCGTAGAATACTTGGCCAAAATCTGATTCGTTTTTCACTAACAACGGTTAATCTTTTTTGAGATATTGGAAAATAAATAAAGTTATTATGAGCACTTTTAAACATTTTATTATTATTGAAAAGTTTATGCCGACGTTAATGCAAATATGTGAATAAGTGACTACTTTAACAGTATCGTCTGCATATTTTTTCTGCTCTTATTTGGAGTAGTCTAACCATTTCTCAAAATCTGTCCTATTGATTGATTACTCTGCTCTTTGGTCGTACATGGGAATTTACATTATTGCTCTTCTATCATGTAAAACTTCATTTTATGATTTCTACCGGATTATTATTAAGTATATAGTAATAATTAGTTGTGAATTTACCCACACCAACTTTCTTTTGGTATTTTAGCATATCTCACAATTTTACTTTAGTTGTGTTAGTTTATTGCCAAATTTGAACTGGCATAGCAGTCATAATAGTTTGTAATGCTTTCCATTTTAACTATAGTTTTTATCAAAATCAAGACTAGCTTTGTAAAGGCACCAGCCTACTCAATGTGATGGGCCGCAGGTTATGCTAAGTCTTGTTAAGCTGATAGTTGGGTGATTTCTAATATAGATGGTTGTTATCTCCATCATTAAAAATTACTTAATTTCTCTCAAATGCAAAGGCAGTTACTTTAAATGCCAGAATTAAATTATCAGACATACTGGCAGATATTTTGAACTGTTTTACTTTTTTCTGTTTTTAGCATATGGGATAGCAGATAACTAGAAACGCATTTGTGTTTGGTTTTTATATGTGATCACCATCAAGTAATCAACAATGTGGTAAACAGAGTCATCTAAATACTGCTTGGACAATATATTATTTTTTTTAGTTTTCTAGAATAGTCTTTTGAAAACAAGCTAACTATTTCTTAGTGTTTTTAGGTAGTTTTAATGCAGCATATTTAAATTCAGAATGTTGGACCCTTTACACGGTCATATATTAGTAGTGAGGCTTGTTTAGTCAACAGTCTCATTTTTAAAGCCAAAAAGCTATTTTGGCAGACAAAGAGCCAATAAACCTTCAAGTAAAGCCATTTCTTAACAGATTATTATCCTGAGATATATTCGTATAAGTGTATCTTACTTAGTTGCATTATTTACATCATGTAGAGCAATTTTATACTACGGTCTTACGCAATGAAGTGAAAGCACTACAGCTTAATTGGTATAAAACACTCAAAACTCTTGGCTTTATTAATGTTTTTGTATTTCAGTACTGTATTCTAACATTGGTCAGTACAAAAACAAGAAAATTACATAAATGGAACTTTAAATATAAAACTTAAATAGTTTAACTAATAAAGTAAGAAAAAGTAAGAATGCTGATAATAATCAGAGTTAAGTGTGCTAAATTATTTACCGATACAGTAAAATATAAATAGAGACAAGGGACAAAATCTCAATATTCAACAAAAACACTTGATACTGTAGAAGTGTTACACATCATATACTTTTTATATTACAAAATCATACTCTAGTACTATTTTTTACAAATTTGTTTCATTAGAAAAATTACATGTGTGGAGACAACAGGAGAATTCTTGTTTGGTCTTTTTGCTGTTGATAGAATGTATAGACCCCTTGCTTATAATGAGATTGCTTATAATGATATATCTATTGCTTGAACTACAAATGAAGTAAACCCGTGGCTCGAAGTTGACTTGGAGCAGGTTCACTGCATCTGGGCCATTGTAGTTCTCAGCTATGGGGAGGGGTAATCGATTAAAATAGTTTTTTATCAACAAGTGTTAGAAGTTTGCTATGGTAAGTCATCCACTTTTAGCTAGACTACAAAGGAGTATGAACATGTGCTTTTCATTCGCCTCACACAAAAAACTCAACAACCAATGTATATAACTTAGGTATTCCGAATTTATTTAGGTCTGACTAAAATCTTGAAGATCTGGAATTTTTAATAAATAGTCTTAAAATCTTTTAAATGCCGTTGGTAAGTTGAATATTTTTACATCTGTGAGAAACAACCTTTCGAAACTCACTTTCACAGTATTATATTTATATCAAACACCTTCCTTTATTTTAGACTCCCCCAGTCTAATTGTTCCCGAAAGGTTGAGAGGCACCATCATGACAGCTGCAATCCTAAAGAATCAATTGTTTTACAGCAACAACCCTGATTCTCTTTGTGGACAGCTTGAAGATTTTTTTTGACCAATTTTTACCATAATAACATGTGCTCAGGTTATGAAAGCGCAGTTTGTACAGCTACAATCAATGGGACATACAACTCTTAACATTCATGAGTTTGAAGTACATGGCTTTGCTAATAAGTGAAGCTCTCCATGACTACTTCCTAGACATTGACAATGAGCAGTCTCATAGCAATGCTCAAGGGCAGCCTCTCCCTGAAACTCTGGTCATTGATGCTATATTTCCATAGTAATATTGTAGTGACTGTCATAGCCTTTTGATATTCTCATTGTAATGTACTGTCTGATCTTTATATTCGTTTACACATACATACTTGCAAGCAATTTTCCTTTGACAATGTTCTGAATTTTGAGATAATAATTTTCATGTTGTGTAAAATTTACCAAAATAAATTCCAAACTATGTGAAGTCACAAAGCAAACAATGGTTTGATGACTAATTTAGAAAAATTAGCCTGTTAGTCTGTTGGAAAAAAGCACGTTCAATGGAAAAAACTACATCTTAGATTATGAATGACACATTCATAGTGATGGTGGTGCAACGAATGCACTGGTAAATACATTTAATATGCAGAACTATAAATGGCTAATTGCGCTGAAGTGTTCATCAAGGCGTTCCCGAGACCGAGATAAAATGATTGAATTTTGAGGTCAACTACTGAGTGTGTTGTTGCATGATGTCCGTTTTACTGACTTCATCTTTGCCTAGCCGCAAAACTGATATCAACAGATTAAGATAACTCTATTAGTAGACTCCACTGCGACAACTGAAATATTTCATAACAGTTTTCCCAACACTCTGACTTGCGTTGCTCAAATTAATAGGGTTTTACATGAGCAACTTCCATCAGACTGTAGGTAAACTATGTGCTTTATGATAAGTGAACATACATGTAGTAAGCTAGTGATGCAAGTTGTCAGCGCTTGTCGGTTTAAAAAAAAGTAGCTGTGCATTAAATAAAAAAATAACATTTTTTAGCCAGTATCTTTAATCATTTTATAGCTGCTGTGGCTACACAAACAATGCAGATATTCTGATTCCAGTGAATCTCATAAATTCGTCTCTCTATTGTTGATTAAACAGTGATTTCTATTTATAATATGTATACTCATGTAGACATTTCTGCTATCAGCAATTTTTTAAACATGAAGTTGTAAAAGGATAATTATTATGCAACATCAGCTATTAAACCTTTAGCGTAAATTGTCTAACTTGTAGCTAACAACAGAATTACAAATAGACAACAAACAAAACCCGAAATACAAAATTCTCATTTTTTTTATTTTACAAATGACAACTGCAAAAACCCAAAAATATTCTTTAACAAATTTCACATGATTAATAATTTGTTATAACCACAAAATAAAATATGAAATTGAATCGCAATGTATCAGTAGCGAATAGTACCATAATACAAACATAGCTGGTAGCCAGCTGCAACATACACTAATGCAGCAATCACAGTTTACAAAGAAGTCAAAAAAAAGACATGTGAATAATGCACCCAAAAGCCACTAACCGCAGCAACAGGAATTCTTTTTAATTTATACCAACTAACTGCAGCTAGAATTAATGCTTTTCCATCTATATTTACAGCCTTGTAAAAATCTTCATCTTCAAATTTCTGTAGAGTTTCTAGCGTAAAATTAATTTTCACACAAAAATATCTAAACCTATTTGCAACTCTAGTTGATGCATTCTTTTTTATGTTTTACATGCCAGAGAAAAAAGTAATGTTTTGCATATATAATTTAAAGTGGGTTAATATTAATGTTGTTTTAAAACAGCCTTATACATATAATGGCATAAGTGCACCTAGTTTTGAACTGCTATTCCTAGTTTTAGGTTGATTGTAAGTAGAGCTGCAGAATGATCGCGTTAATTAAACGATTAACACAATCAATACAAATACGCGATTAACTGAGTTGGGCCAATTAATCTTAAATAAAATGCAACCGAGGTAGTGATCATGATGTGGTTCATTTGTATTGTTCAATATATGACATTAACATAGCAAGTTACTACTGTTACTACTATTTAATTTAGTAACAAATAAATATTATGACAAGCATCACCTTACCAATTTTATAAAACCACAATTATTTTGCACTCAACTATAAAAACACAAAGTGAGTTGCTATGGCCATTGTTTATACAATGCACAAGCACCCTGCCGATTTAGCCGTTAACGGCCATGTTGTTAGCTGTTCCAACATGTTGCTAGGTAATAGCAACAAAAGCGATTTTAGTACTATTTGATACATGTATCTTACGGTCTATTTTTTGTTTATTTTTAAAGACTTTCTTAGGCCAATTATACATGCATTTTCATTTTTTTTTAAATAACACTCATATTTCAGCTTTAAAACATTAGTAATATAAGATTGACACTCTATTGGTACATGAAAGCAGAAAAATGTCTTCTATACTAGGTAGCGGATTTCTGTATGTTGTTGGAAGCGTAAACAGGAAAGCGAAGTGCAATATATGCCAGAACGAGTTTGCCTACCACCACAACACATCATCATTAAGATATCATTTAACTAATTCTCATCCTACCGCGCAGAAATCATCACCAGCTGTCACAGACAATAATTACTACTAATGTCCTCTGCGAGTGGCTACTCTCTAAAGCTGGCAATATTGTACATGTATGTAGAAAGAGGGCATCTCTTTATTCGGATAATGTTAATAAACTGTGCTACCTCAACTCTTGGCTGACTTAATTATAGAGTTTCATAGACTGTTTTCATACTCATAATAATTATTACATTGTAACTTATGTACATTGTACATAACATGTACTCCTGCTAACAATTTTCTTGAATATAATTAATTTATATGTAGCCGTATGATTTGTTTTTGAAAATGCAGGTTTTTGCTAGATTAATTTTAAGATTAATCGAATATTAACTGGTTCAGACCAGTTATTAATCCTGATTAATTTTATAATCATTGCGCAGCTTTAATTGTAAGTATTAAAAACGAATTTCTTTCAATTAACTACTACTGTAAGACTAGCAAAGCAAGATACTGAAACTGGAAGAACTTATACAGTAGGTAATACTAAAGGACCGTATACTAATCATAACATGATTTATTGAGATTAAATTAGACTTGTTTTGATTCTGGTTGTTAACTAGCTTGAGAACATGCTTCAGATGGCTGGAAATTTGTCTAAAAAAATACAATTGCCAATAATTAAGTCTTTAGCTATGGTGTGGCCACTACTTATAAAACTTATGCACTAAGGGTGACAAAAGTGAAACATGTACCAACAGTTGCATAGACAGAAAGTGCAGACAAGAAAATGTCTAGATTACAAACTACAGATCTCAACTGTAGAGTTACGACAAAAATCATTTCTAGCAATCTGCTGTTGCTCAGAAGCGTACGATTTAGCTGACAGCTGCTATTAGCAAAAAATATCTTCACAGACTGAAAACTGTAATATCATTTTATTAGTTTTAGCAAAAAGAAAGAATTTTCAAGTGTAAAATCTAAGTGGCAATTTTTGTTGCAGTTTTAATGAGCAAACAAACTATTTTTGCTTGACTGTTTATTGTATGCTTACGTCAGATATGTCCGAAGTGCGGCCCGGAGGCCAAATGCGGCCTTGGTCAATTTTCATCCGGCCCGCGGCATCCGTCATAAAATCAAAAACGACTGGCTTGTTGGCATAATTAATACAGCGATGTTACCTACGTGTTCTAACTGTTGCTATCTAGATGCTAAATTAGGAACAACAAATTAGCCCTTTGAACCCAAACAACCAGTTTTCCGGCGTTTCGGAGGGTGTATCAGAATCCCTAACCGCCGGTTTTTCGGCATTCACATGGCTCTGTTTACAAAATCTGCTTCTAAATGACAGCGTAAACCAATCAAATTAACTCTTGCACAGGGGATTAGACCAGAAATTATACTTTCAATTGTAACAGTTTTTAAGCATCTTTACCGACTTCTTTCGTTTTAATTAATAACCAATTTTATTAGTGCAACACGAAATATTGATATGACTCGCTTGTTGGTAGGTCATGAATTATTGTGATGCCAATAAAGAATTTCATGATATTAACTATAGTTTTCCAGTAAATGTTGAGTCATGAAATGATGGTAAGCCAGTGCTCAATGGATAGGATGCTACTTTAAGTATTTTTACGATTTTTTTCAAATTATGCAAACTTTTATAGTTTTAGCCTGAATAATGATGAAGCACTGTTTTTTCAGCTTGATGACATCTGCTGTGGGTTGCCCGACACTTTTTACTTGTGGTTTATCAAATACCATTATATTATGAGAACATTTAGATATATTTAATAAAAGTTTAAAACTTTGAATCGTTGGATTTCCCAAGGTTACTGACATGCAATGACAAAAATGTACAGGGTCCCAATGGTTAGAATATGAATAATCAACTGAATAAACCCCAATTTTCTGAAATGACGACAATCAACAAAAAGAGGAATGTTGACCTCGCAGGCCGACGGTTCAAGGATGGGTAGAAATTGCACAGTTTTTTCATTGAAATACGTATCAACTGTGTCTGCCTCATTTGTAAAGAGAGAGTGGCTGTTTTTAAAGAGTTAATTGTGAAGCGCATTACCAAACAAAACATGCTGACATATATGACAAGATTACAGCTAATGAATGCATCGAGAATGGAAGCATTTTGAAGTTAGTTTAATCTCACAGCAGTAATAATTCAAATCAGAGAGTCAAATGAGACTGACACAAAGGCTAGTAATGAGGTAGCAGCACTGATAATTAACCATGACAAACCTTTCACCGAGGGTTAATTTATCAAACACTACATGATGACATTAATTAAAAATATCCTTCCTCAGAATCAGCAAGACTTTGTCAAAGTCTGACTGGCACATAACACTGTGGTAGAATGTTAAAAAAGTAAAGTTAAGTGAATATTAAACATCTATTATAATGTAAATTCAAGTTTTATATGTATGTTTCAAATGAACCAAAACCCATGCTTAAGATATCCAAGAATAGAATAAAAAGGTGAATGTGAAACACAATTTGGTTTGGTAAAATTTATTTAAATTAGTTGATGTTGTATGTTAAAAACGTCCACTAAGGTTGGCTCCCTAAATTTTAACACAATAAATCTGATCCCCTTTGCAAAAAAGTTTGGAAAACCTTGGCTTACATCAAGTCAGCACACACAAGCGAAATATTTATCACTTTCGCATTGAAGTGAGTCATGAGACATATTTGTGTATATGTACATTACTAAACACATTAACATGATAATACTGCATGTTCTCAAACAATTTTTCATTATGAAATGCAAATTAGATTAAGCTACTCATTAATACTGGAACTTAATAACCCTTCAAACAGAATTATACGTTGAACAACATAGTGATTTGTTGTCAACACTTTTCTTTCCAAGCTTATACTTTGCATGACGGTCAGGTGCTTCTGAAAATTTGGAAAAACTACCATGAGAAACCTGACTAGCAGGATGTATTGCAGGGTAGTTGAGTTGTTTGCTCCCTAAGATGACAACATTCGCGGCTTACATTTGATATTCAAGAATAGCATAAGTTCAGATGATCTCTTTAACATTCTGTTGTAGACTTTTGCTTGGAGTGGTACTATGGCGCCTTACAGTGCCTTGCGTTGCGTGTTTGCAACTTGAGTTCTACAACTCGAGTTGCCGTGTTGTACAACTCGGCCTGGGTTTTTGATAAACTTGAGTTGTGCTACGCAAAACTAACACGGGTTTGTAAAGAAAGCAAAGTGAGTAATTAGGGTGCCTCAATTACAGAACATTTACAGAAAGTTAATATTAATAATTTAAATCTATATACACATTTAAATTATATATATTGGCGATATTTGCGAATATTTATTTCTATAAATACGAGACAAAAACAATTTTAGAATGTAAAAAGCAAACTAAAAAACAATCTATGTTGGAGCCGGGCAACTTCTTTTTCAAATGAAAAAGAGTTATCTCTCTAGAACCTGACAAGAAACTGCATCAACACCGAAAATGAACACAGAAATTATTTCAACGGCGTTTAATGATGCACCAAAAAACATCCCTATAGCCAGAGAAAATGAAACGATGAGATGAGATGTTCTCAAGCCGAGTTGTTGAACTCGAGTTGCTGTTGAAAGAACTCGGCTTGAGTTTTGATGTACTCGAGTTGTACAACTCGAGTTGTACAACTCGAGTTATATTTACAAAACTCGAGTTTGCAACTCGAGTTGTACAACTCGATTTGCAAACTCGGCACACTATAATTTGCCATTAGCTTTAGTTTTACAGTACATACATAGTTTAATTTCTATTAGCTAACGGGTGCCTATTGATGTACCATTATTAATATAACCAGATCTACAGTTATGCGACCGTAATACCAATATATTGCACCTTACTTTTACAAAGTCGCGTTGCGTGTTCACAACTCGAGTTGTGCAACTCGAGTTGTGAACACGCAATGCGAGGCACTGTAAGCCGTCATAGTGGTACCCATTACACTTCATATAACATAAATTAACACCATTTTTGAAAGTAGACTTTGGTCGTCATGACATACAAATTACACATGTGTGTTTCAAATAATTGACAGAATTTTGGGGGGACTAATTTATGTACAATTTTTTATAATTCGAAGTCTCTACCAAGCAGTCGACTGCCTAGCTCAGCAGCTCACCTTGAACTGATGAGTAATAGTAATAACTCTGGCTGAACCAGCCACAACATTCACGCAAGGTCACACACACTTCACAAAAATCACATACACTTGAAGGTAAGTTTATTCTGACTACCTTACCTCTTGCAAGGAGATGATCCACTTTTATACATAAGGTTTAGTTTCAGTGCTGCCGTTTTTGTAGATGAACCTTTCTTTTCCTCAAGGTTGAAGCATCCAAAATTATCACAGCACCTTTGGGTAAAAAATGTAGTTGAAACTATCACAACCTGCTTGGAAATGTCATTTTCTGTTGCATTGTGGCTGGTCCAAAGCTAGACATATTATTGATATATTTAGAGAAACGAATGGCAAGTTGGTCTTTTGAAAAAAAACATGGTATAACATAGTGCTTCCTTTTTTCAACATCGTAATCCGACAAATCTCTATAAACAAAATTTAGTAAAAAAGTTTAAGTAAACAATTTACTAAAATATTGACGCTATTGTGAAAAGCTACATATCACAAAGTTTGGACATTGTAGTAAAATTTATTTGTAATTACAGCGTGATTTAAAGAAATAAAGCAATGTAAATCTATATTTCACATTTCATTTTTCAGATCTAATTAGAAGCAAGTTTATCACATTAGTTTAACACGCAAAACATCTATAATTCAAATTCACTGTATTCTTATTAAAACTTGTGAAAAATCATTATCACATGTATGCTTCTTGTTATAACTGTGAAATCTTATCTATGTATTTGAAACGAAAGCATCCAGGTTAACACATTATACGCGTGTGACTGTTGTGTCTTAAGGTGCTCACACACTAGAACGAATGTGGTACAAAAGTGTAGCGATGCAACAAAACGGTAGCCGCAGCGGCAAGATTGTGATTGTTTAAACGTGTTTGATTTTTTGGTGCGACCTCTTGCACGCTATTGGCTGTTCCAAGGTCATTGACTGCAAAAACTGTGAGCGTGATCGTACCAAACACTGGTGTATTAATAATAATAAATTGGTTAATTAATTAATAATAGTAGCGTGATCAGTTATGGAAGAGCAACTCATTGCGCTAGTAAGAGAGAGGCCCCACCTCTATAATCAAAGACACCGAAATTATAAAGGAGAAGACATCAAAACGAATAACTGGCAAAAAATTGCAAATGAGTTAAAGCTAGTTGGTAAGTAAATAAATCATAATAATAATTAATGTATTTGGATTCAAATTTAAATTGATACAAATAACAACACTTTATCACTAACATTACATTACTAATAACATCACTTCATTATTCGAAACTGTTTACTGTGTATTTGTTTTTTTCTGATTGAGGCAAATGATATCACACCAAGTGTGCTTTGAGGTGACATCCCTTTGATGCTTTAGCCGCTACAGCTTTGCTTAATTTGCTTTAATTGTGTGCGAACCTTTACGCATACAGAAAAATATAATAATTATTAGAATATAGAAATTTCGAAGACAAGTTG
The DNA here is from genome assembly GCF_963576615.1 of Watersipora subatra. Classification (NCBI taxonomy): domain Eukaryota; kingdom Metazoa; phylum Bryozoa; class Gymnolaemata; order Cheilostomatida; family Watersiporidae; genus Watersipora; species Watersipora subatra. The sequence continues at coordinate 61,311,816 of NC_088709.1, forward strand.
AAAGTTTCAAATCTATCCAGAAGTCTTAGAAAAGCTAATTAAGTTGGTAGAGTGGCCACAGCAGGTGGGTAACAACATGTAATTTGTTTGTGATGTCTCTGTACAAATGTTAGGAGTGCTCAAGAGTTGGCAGCAATTAACCAGCAATAATAAATTTGATGATGCCCATATAAAGCTGAAAGCCAAAATGTGTATGATTTAAATACAATATGTTTCATCAACATGTTTTAAAGAATTATAGTTGCCTATCATTTGCTGATTGAGTTTATGGTTGAGCATAAGTTTTCATATAAATAAAAGGAAACTTATTGGAACAGTTGATTTGTCTTATTTATTGGGTGATGATATTCATAAGTAACCGAGTTCTGTCATCTGCATCAATTCCATTTAGTGAAGGTGTAAGAAAATGACTGCAAAGACTAGTTCATCGGAATAAATAAAGTAGTGCAAATCATTGTTGTTTTTGATTGCAAAAGAGTGACTTTGTAGGTAATTTCGAGTCGATGCACCTAATTATAGTTCCCTGAATATCCATCTGAGTAGCAGATATGTTAAATTAAACACCCATGTGAGAGTATTTTAGCTCTCACTCCTAATTTAAAGAACAAACTCGTATTGATAATTTTTTTGCAAATTATCAATACTTGTCAATATATCTTAACAACCTTTAACGTATTATAGTAGTAAACTATATTTTGCTATGGCTGAAGGGTCTATTGATTTGTAAGTTTCATCATGCATAATCTGACAAGAGTCTAGTTTAATGTGTGGTTAAAATTAAATTGTGTGATACCATATTTAGCGCATACACAAGAATTTATAATGGAGTCAAATTTTATTGTTTGACCTCATGATGAATGATCTTTTGGTTAACCAAGACAAATTAATAAATTATAATACATTTACATTTTTAAGAACAGTCTCACAAGACTATTAAAAACGAGTGCACACTACATGCAATATAAAACAGGTCATCATTAGTACTTATCTATAGAGCTGTAAGCTCTTCATTCAACTCACCATTAGTGTCTGTTTCTAAGATTACCTATGAGCTGACCTTGTCAGTATGAAACAAAAAACAGCTTTTATTTCTAAAGGGCGCGAAAAGTAATGGCTCTAGAGCCTGTATTGTGTGGATATTGCTTGGAAAAGGATGAACAGCTGGTTGATCAAAGGTCACTCCTTTTTTCATCATTCCCACTGCTATCTTTGTCTTGTCGGAAACTTAGAAGCTAATAGGATCGTCATATGAGTGTGCGTGTGTGCGTGCGTGTGTGTGTGTGTTTGCGTCTGCGCGTGCCTGTGTGATTTATATCATCAAATATATAGTACATACAATTGCATACATGCGGACAAGAAAACAAAGAAAAGTTTTAAAACATTGTATATCAAGAATCAAACATAAGCAGAGATAAAGGGGACAGTGCGAAATAGCAGAACTAAACCGGTCGCAGATAATTTAGATGCGGTACCTGCAAGTAAGTTAGGAGATACATGTACTTGATATTCTATAGTTAGAAACTTGTTTTTATTTTTGTCTTTCTTTTCAACATATAAAACACTATATCGTATCTAGATATTGTTCTAGTAAGTGGGGATGAGTTTTACTCACTTCAACTGTGTTTGCTAAGAGTGAAGGACTGTTAGCGTTAAGTGAAATAAGAATGTTTGGTTAATCTAAGGAGAGCCTTAGCTAACCATATCATATCTAAAATACAACTTGTATTGACAGGTTTATTGATGTGCAGTTATTACATTGGATAGCACAACCATCCTGTAAATTTAACAAGTGGTATAGTCTGTTGAACCATTCAAAATAGATTCAAGCTTTTTAGATTTTCTCCACTAGCTTTGACTCAACTCAAAATGCATGTAAACCTCACACAAAAAAATGAAACTGTGATAGGCAAGTTTGGTGTGAGGAAAGTATAATCGTTATTCCGTATTTTTCAAATATTGCCACATACTCTAAACACCTCAGCAATTACCAACATTTATGCTAGTCAGACAATCTCCTTTGCCCTAGTAAATTTTAATTCGTAATCACAGCATCAATATGCATTTTAAGAATTGTCTATAGCCTTTACCTAGTAATTTAAAAGAAATAAATAAATATAACTCAAATACGTCTTCCAAAGCATCACAGAAAGTTCTGACGTTTTAGCAACATTTTTTAATTTTAAAGTTATAGTCCTACCTGTTTTGAGATGTATGTCATCTGATGATAGCTCAATATAGCAAAAGAAACCAATCTTCCCAGAGCAAGCTCGCAAAAAGTGTGATGGCTAACACTGATATTGACTGAATGTTAATTAGATGCTTGGCATATATAGTGATGGCAAAAGTAGTTGAGATGCCTATAATTGAAATAACTAGAAATTTATGTTCATATTGAAATAACCCGAATGTTAAAGCAGTAAATGACTAAAACTACATATTTTCTAATTTCCCACACTGCATAGGAGTATGATGAAACCAATTATGTTAATATTATAATTAGCTGGTTTTTATAATGAAGTTTTTCACTGGGCAACATTGTCAACTACATTATCTAGCAAAATTTTGATTATGGTCAATCTATGACACAGTGTTCGCTGAATATAACACATTAACATAATTTTGAACAACTCTTGGTATAATTTGATGGCTCTCTAAAAGGGCCGCTAAGGTTTTTCAAATTGAGGTTATTTTGTGGTAGACTCTTTCAAAGTATAAAACTTATGTATAATATTATATTTTATTTATTTATAACATATATTAGTTTACTACATTGGGGTAAGAAAATAATGTTATTACATGAAAAATATGACATTCAGTCTAAATTAGAATTAGGCATCCCAATTATTTTGGTCATCCCTGCACATCATTCTTTGGTGGTAACTATGGCATCTAAAGTAAGGTCCTAAAAATTGAATGTTATACCTTTATAACTGCAGGATATGCTCCATAAAACACTTCCCTCAGTACTTGAAAAAATTGTTTTAAGAAACTGTTTGAAAAATGATATTGATGTATGATGTGGTTTGTCAGTATTGCAAGAGTTATATTCATAGCATATTGGCTCACTAGCAGAAGGATAGCAAGCTGTCTAGCTGAGTTAGTAATCATTTGGCCAAGATAGTTTTGCAATAAATTTTTAATATATGCTTCAACATTTCAAATAATTTAGTATATTACGTTTATACTAATAAGTTATCAAAAAGTCTCCGAAAACAATATTATAAAACCTAATACTTTAAAATTAACCTCTCAACATTATCCTCATTTGGTATCTCAATTTTGCCAGAAATTTTAGAGCTTCTTCAATAACTTTGGATCAACTCAAACTGCATGTAAACCTTCTCAATATATTGAACGAGTGATAGACAAGTTTGGTGTGATGAGAATTATCCGGTATATTTTAAATATTGCCACAGAATCTAAACAATACAGCCTTCATGCTATTCAACTTATCTCCTGAGCCGTAGTAAATGTTAATTTGTAATGACTTCATAAACATGCATTTCAAATATGGCCTATAATTCTTACCTAGTATTTTATTAAATAAACCAATAAAACTCAATTCTGTTTTTCAAAGCACTACAAAAAGTTGTGATAATTTCGCTACTTTTTATAATTTGAAAATATACCTGTTTCCGAATGTATATCATCTGATGATAACTCAATATTGCAGAAGAAATCAATCTTTCCAGAGCAAGCTCGTGGAAGGTGTGATGTTTACCGCTAATATAGACTAAGTGTTAATTGATTTCTTGGCCTATACATCATTCTTTACTAGTAACTATAGCAGCTGAGATAAGATGCCTAAAAATCAAATTTTATGACTAGACAACTGCAGATTATGCATCTCTGAAACACTTCAGCCAGTACTTGAGAAATTATTTTTTCGAGAAACTGTTTGAAATATGTTATTGATTTTTGATGGGGTTTGCCAGAACTGTGAGATAAATATCCATAGCATATTGGCTTGCTGGCATAAAGAGGGCAAGCTTAATTCCAACTGAGTTTGTAACCACATGGCCAAGATAGTTTTGCAAGTTTTACACAGAAGTGTAAAGCTTTCAATGTAGGCTTCAATATTTTAGGTAAGTTAACATATTTTTATACCAATAAGTTATTAGAAAGCCTCCTAAGCAATGTTGTAAAACTTAAGATTTTAGAATAACCAACTAAGCATGGCAAAACACACCTTTAAGGTTGCATGCAGCTCATTGTTGGCTTCAATATTCATCAGATAGAAATATAGGGAAAGAAGATATATCAGAAGAAATTTTTCATATCTTCATGATATGAAATTTTTTTTCATATCATGAAGATATCCCACCGCCTCCTACACAATATTTTAAAACATGACAATTAAAAACTATCAAGTAGGCACTGGCAAGATACACCTTAAATGTTGCATACAGCTCATTGGTGGTTTTCACATTCAACAAATAGAAATCTAGGAAACTGAAAAGAGAGAAAAACTTTGCCATAGAGTGATGATGCCCCTTCACAGTAACTATTATCAATGATTGGAAGCCCTTGGTGTCAATGATCTTGTAGTATTTTTGAATCATAGCTGTTCAGATTATTCTAAGAAACTAACCTACATACACTTCCGGCTATTTTGTAGTTACATTTCATAAAAAAGATCCACTGAACACAACAACCAAAATCTTAGCTGTTTCATATCTGTGACATCCATCTATCGCGATAATATATTTTTTAAACGTTATTAATTTCCCGTGCTGTTACTTGATCAAATGAAAATGTTCTAGCATTTTTCCGTTTCTTTGTTGTGACATCCAAAGTCAAAGTAGTGGCAGACTTCACTACTTCAGCTAATTTTTCAGAATAACAAAATTGACTGATAGACCACCCATTGGTATGAAAGTTGGCTAGTGAAGGTACATAGAGTTCTACCCTCTATTAAAACTCAATGAAATACATTTCATCATACTAATATTACAAAACATCAAAAAAAATTCATCAAGATCATTTAACCAAGTCAAAAACATAAAGAGACCAAGCAAACTTTGACAAGTTATCCAAGCAAAAACAAGTTACACAAAAAATAGATCACAAAACAAGAAATAAAGTAGTTGTGAAATTCATCAAACTAATAGTCTCAGACATGGCCCATGTATAAAATAAAAAACAGCTGCAATATACGCAATAACATGGCATAAACTAAATCTGCTTGCTAAATATAAGTCAACTTGTTATATAAAGTAGTTTTCATATACTCACTATATAAAGTAGCTCTATATAACTAAATGCAAATTAGCTAACTAACTTCAATGCTTACTAAATATTGATCTATTTATTGATTTTCACAATATCTCCTCCATCTATTCAATCGAAACTTACTCTATCTTCCGAAACTCTCATCCTAAAACACAAGACAATGGAGTGAACTGAGCAACCTCTTTACAGCTGAATAAACCACAAAACTAAACAAGAAATAAAAAATTACCATTTTATCAAAAATTGGTGCCAGAACGATCAAGTGGGACCATAAACCATATAATGTATGCACATATTTATTTACTTGCAATTTAAATACTTCGCATCAATGTCAAATCGTCCTACCCAAAATACACGAGAAGCTTTTTGCCATGCATTTTAAACATCAGTGACGTTATAATAATGTAATCATTATATCATATGAAGTAGTGAAACACGCAGTATATTTGAGACTAGGTCTATTTAAAAGCTGGTTAAAGCTAGACACAGTCAATACTAATTATTAGTAAGTTTACTGTCTCCCTTGTTTTCACAATTGACCATCATTTAGCACCCTTTTTGATATTTTTTTATTTGTCAGACTTACTTATTAGTAAGTTTACTGTCTCCCTTGTTTTCACAAATAACATTCATTTAACACCCTTTTCGATATGTTTTTTATTTGCCAGACTAGACTCCAGGTCATGTATAAACATTTTAGGTAAAAAATGATAGGCATTTATAACAGAATATGTTGTATATAAAAATATTGCAGCAAAAATAAAAGAATTTTTTTTACTGAAATGTGAGTAAAAAGAAAAGCTATGTAAATTTTCAGTGCAACAGAGAAGTTTAAGTATACAATGAGAAACCTAAAATAAGTTAAAAGAGAAAAAATCACAATAGTAAAAGGACAATAAGGTTTAAAATAAACTCTTTGTATTATCTGCTAGATAAGTCTTAAAAAGCTATATATAGCCATAAAGCTGCTATATAGCAAGGTCGGTGATTAAAGACATGATTCATCTGTACGAGTGTGCTGAGTCATTTACGCTAATGTTCATATCACTAACCTTATCAGCACTCATACCAGCTCAACACACTTGTAAGTATCCTGTAGCATAGGGTTGCACTTGTACCATGAGCTGATAGACTCCTTAATGACTGAGGTCCTATTCACTGTCAAAGTGGAACTATTTTATTTTTTGTTTTAAAGTAGCTAAAACCAATGACGAATCAGTGCTTGGACATCTTTAGCAAGAAGTGCTTGAACCATGGTGATGGTACCAGATGTGAGGTCGTCTTCTCATTAGAACAAACTGGAAACAACAAGTTTAAAAAATTGCTATCAGCCAATCTATCAGCTGATAACTAATGCAATGTGTTGTTGGTGATTAATGGAACTGAATTTTTCTACCAATTACTCTACAACAAGTAGAGTAATTGGTAGAGCTTAGATCAGTTTGCTATTAAATGCAGGTGGGCTGCTTTAAATATGCGGTTGCTTCAAAAAGGTCGATTTAATGAAATTACAACAAATAAAAGGCTAAAACATCAGCTAAAATATGATGTCATTTTTGTCTTGGTAGACTAACCCTGTTCAGAGATAAATGTGTTTGACTGAGGCCTTCTTTTAAAAAGCTCAGATTCTAGCTGGGGCTTCATTTGTGGCGTAACAAGTGATACATCTAAAAAGAGTCCACAAACGATAAGTTTAAGATCGCTTTATTAGCCGATCATCAGCACAAAATTTTTATATAGGTCATAATAAATTTTATCACTCATAAAACGCATTACCTGTGATCTCAATTTAGAAATTTTACTCTATAATTAGATCGCATCGACATCGATATTTACTAAATTAATTAAGATTGATACGTTAATGAATTACTCGATCGACACGTTTTATTGATGAACAACAGAATTGTAAAAATTCTTCCAGCTGATACAAAGGTGGCTCCAATTTTTCTGAGCATCAGGTAGTTGAAGTTTGAGACAGAGAGCTTATAGTTAAAGCTGACAGGCGTCAGCAGCGTTATGCTACAGAGGAAGATTGGAGAATGGAGGTAAATTTATCTTTTACTTTAAGTTTCCTATAGGTGTACTGTTGGGTTTGCATTCAAGTTGCATTTCCCTGTTTGAGGCTATAATGTAATTTTCTGTGCGCGTGCCAAATACGGATGCGCAGCAAGTTATTGATGGCTTCTTTTTAATTCATAGCATCTAGCAACACAATGGCTTAGATTGATTAATATAATAAAGGTAATAATTTTAGTAATCATGAATACATCTATTAATTAATATAATTATAACTTTTTGCTATCACCACCCATCATCATTTTATAATTTTTTATTGTTTCACATAGCTTTATTTGCTTCAAATTTTATTTGGCAGTTTTAGCTAGTAAATTAGATTTATGATTAGACTTTACATGTTCACTTCTCACTTGTAGAAAGTGAGGAAAATCGATTGACCAATGCACATCTTTAACTTCCACAACCATCGCTTCAATTCGTTGGCCTGGCGTACTTATGCTTTTGTTAAACATTTGTTCATTTATAAAATTACACTCGCAATATATCTAACTCCCAATTTGAAAGCTTTCAGTATATATCTGCGTTAGAATGACATATCTATGAATGACATATATTTATTGCATTTGTTTTATTGATTACAAGATGCTTATATGGTCCCACCAGCTGAAGCAGCTTTATCAGTGTGGAAACTGCCATCTAGAGGAAAGAGAGACTTGAATGTGTGCTGCATAAACCATGATGTTTTGTTTGAGTTTGCTGCAGTAGATGAATTTGTCCTATTGTATGAGCTGAAACTATGTGAGTGGCCACGACTTGGATAAATATTTTTAATAAAAGCATCCTGCCGAGATGAAATTTTCTTTGACTTGTAAAAATTATATAATGGAATAATATTGTTGGAAACAATGCAAAGCATGATTTGCAGAACATTGGTTACATCATAGCTTCCGTTGACACCTATGCTGAAATCTTGTCTGATAGATGGATTCATGAACTGTAATCAGAGCTGTATTGACAGGTAATTTTGCACAGCTCGACCATTTGTTTAGGACTTGAATCCACTAATCAAATGTGACCAGTAAATCTTTCTTTACTACAAATGTATGCCAATAATGACTCGATAACATTGACAGTTGAATATACAATGTACATGCTTTTTAGGGATGTAGTTGGTTTTGTCACATATTCTTTTCAAAGACGCAGCTTGCTTATTTTACTTAGTAAGAAACTAGTTTTCGGTGTAGGTAGCGCCGGAACTGTGCCGATACAAAAACATTATTCTAGATAATTTGCTTGACATAATTACCATAGACCGGTATAATTGTAGTCGGTACTAAAATGTTTACACATCATTTAGAGGAAGCTAATAAGACAAGTTTTTTATTTTCCTTTTTTGAGGCGTTTTTGACATTGGTATAGATGTATCTGTAGGTGGAATTAAAATTTTATTCTAGGCAACATGAGTACATACCAGATAAAATATATTCAAATAGAGCTGCATAGGACTAAACATTTATCGCAATAGCCGATGTGAATATGAGAGATAGAGACAGGTTGTTTCACTCGTTACATCATTTTTGGGCAAGTCGGGGCATGTTTTTTAGCCTGAGCGTTTTTATCGTGATCAATTTTTTTGATTTTATTCTTTGAATATCTTGACCATGAGATCGCCTAACACAACAAACAACATATCAACTGTTGGACAAACACATACTTTCTTTTAAAATCAACTCAAATTCGACGCAACCACATCTTTAAGTAGTTATTGGTAATAGCACCTAAATAAAGTCTGGTCTTGATTATTGACTGTTTTAATCAATTTAGGTTGTTGATTAATGTAACTAAGATGTTACAGCTTACCTTTCCAGATGCTGCAATTTAGTTTAGATTTTTGATTGTGCATCATGTAGTTTTCAGGGTTTCAGACAACTTTTTGTTGTTTTTAATCAGCAGAGATTTCAATATGTGTAATTCTAATCATAATACCAAGTTTGGTGTAGATTGGTACAAGATGTGGATCTTGATATCACATGACACAAGTTGTTATAGTCTGGGCTATAACAACAAACATTTGGTGATTATCTAAGATTTCCTTATTCCAGGTTCTCATGTCCTAATATTACAACAGGTAGGCTAAATCTGAAAATTGGCTTGTATTAGGAATCATTTTATCTCCAAAATTTGTAGATGCCATCTTCTAATGCAAATCTGCACTGAACAATATAATAGTGATGTACATGTAACCTGTTATTCCTCTTATTTGTATCTATATATGGCTGATATCCTTTATACCAGCACATAGCTATGATAAAACACTAACCTAGTATACCTAATGTAGTTGCGAAATGCTTTTAAACTACTACAGCTAGTCATAATAGCAATCTAAACAAATACAGCTAGTCATGACAGTACTTCCACTAGTGCTTTCTATTAACAAAGTATACAGGTTAGTGTTATAACTAAAGTTGGTTTGCTCACTATTCAATGCACTGTCAATTTAATGCTGAATCAATGTAGAGTGCGTTGAAATTGTGCTAGAACAAATCACAACTCTTCAAACTGAGTGTGGACTGCAGACAAGTATGATCCAAGATATTACACATCCATCGCTTTATAACCATACATGCATGTGTTAAGATCATCGGTATAATTTGTGTTTTCAATACATATTTGATTGGTTGCTAATGAGCTTTTTTGTATCTTGGTTCCAAGTAAATGATGTTGTGACTGGTGTGTTTATATATCGGCTAACTGCTGCTTGTTATCGTGTGTTTAACTGAAATAGGAGCAGACCAAAACTGGCCTACATGACTCAATGCTTTTGGTGTCAAAAGCTACATGCATTTTCGCAAAAATATCAATAGCTTACATTATACAGGCAAATGTAACACGTGTAGATGTATAGTTATAAAGCAATAATGTGTGATTACTTGAATCTCTTGTAATTGCTGTAGACCTTCATATTCAATAATAATCAATTTTGTGTGAGTTGGTTCCTTCACAGATCAACTCATTGATATCGTCTTTTAAGACTCCTTCGTGTGGCAAAAGGCCTCCCCTCAATTTCGTGTGGTACCCTCCTCAATTTTTTCTCTTAATTTCTCATCAAAGCCAAACAAATAATGAAAGAAAGCTCCCATTTTGTATATGGACATCACAAGCAATTTGTATCAAAATAGAATTGTGAAAACAAAGTGATTAATATCATATACAGCTATCCATTTGCGAGAGAGTAAAAAGTAGATGACTGAAACAGGTGTGATAATTCCAAAAAGAAAAGAGCAAAAATTTTCAATACAAACAGCCAGAGGCAATATTACTCATAAAAAAGTGCAAAAAGGAATAACAGAGTTAAGCTAGAGGCTATTTCAGAAAGTCAAGTGCTATTAAACAACAGCTCGAACAGTGAATGCAAGTCTAAAAAAACAGTTAAAGGTTAACTTGCAACAAAATTCACATTACCGTTATTTGATATCAGAAGATTCACCATGTTTTACTTTTTTTGTGTTGCAGGTGCAAAACATGTGAAAATGTGATTACAAGCTTTTAAAAGCTAAAAAACGAACAGTTGATCGCAGCCACGCGAGCCCGCCGTAGTTTGGATTCTCTTTCCTAAACGGCTCAAATGGAACATAGTTGTACGAGGTGGCTTCTGTTTACACTTTCAAGGAACTTCATTAGTCAAAATATTTTCACGAATATACTTGACGCATTCAATAAAACTATGTCTATTGTTCTTACGCGTCAATTTTATCGTCATTGTAATGCTGTCACTTTCAGCGCTGATATCCTATAACCTACCGTAAAACTCGTTTAATTTTTTAAACTTAGCTCAAAGGAGTACATATCATTGTCTGAGAGATATGACGGACCTGTTGGTCACCGTGATAATCGAAAAATGCTGCAGAAATTAATCACAAAGTATGGGTCACATGATCAGATTACGACTTGACGATTAGACCAAGCCGAAACAAAACTGTATAGTAGTGAGTATCTATATTTGATACAGAGTCTTCGGTAAAACCCGAAGTGTTTGTCATAAACTAGTGCTACGAGAAGTTTTATATTAAGCCTTTTATTGGCCTTTCGATTCACGTGAGAACATCTCGTGACAAGACAATAACAAACTGTAACGACAACGTCAAAACAATAAACTGATACCAATATACGATGGCTTTTCGTTTTTGAGCTTTTAAGAGCTTGTAATCGCATTTCCACACAATTTTGCCACTACAACACAACAGAGTAAACCATGGTGAATCTTTTGATACCAAATAACTGTGATGTGAACTTTGTTGCGAGTCAACCTTTAAGGTAAAAATCCAGATGTTAGTCAAACTTGCACAGCTGGTAAAAGGTCTAGTTATTTGAATGTATTTAAAGTCTCATACGTTTGATGTGAATAGCTATAACTGAACTTAAACACTCATCAAACTGGTAATAGTTATAAAGACCAGAGTCAATGAGTAACCAGATACAGTTTAGCAACACAGAGTAATAGACCAGTAAGGTTTACTATAGAGAAGCACAAAAGGGATGTCAGTTATAACATATTGTTCAGTTTGCAACTTTGTTTATGTATAGCGATCCATTTGTGACAGAATAAAAACAAAATAACTGTAAGAGGTGTGATGATGCCACATGGAATAAAAACAACTGCAAGAATATTTAATAGTAAATATATAAAATCATGCAAAAAGAAATGATGAAGTTCAATAAGACACTATTTCAGCATAACCAACAATATTTGCACAACACTAACTTAAAGCCTACCAACACAGTTGAGAAATAACACAAAATTTCAGCGAAAATTGCAGTCAGTAAGTGATGTCAGAAAATATTGCAAAGTTGGTAATGGATCTAGTAAATACAATATACTTAAAATTTCATGAATTTGATGTGAATAGCTATAACTGAACTTAGACACTCATCAAACTGGACACACTTATAAAGACCAGAATCAATGAGTAGCCAGATACAGTTCAGCAACCCCGAGTAATGGACCAGTATAGCTGACCATAGATTATCATAATATATATATATATATATATATATAATAGATAATAGAGTAGCATAGATTAGCACCCACAACAAATCACGCTAGGTTCGTCTATAGTCTTGCATGGCAGAGGAAGAGTTAAAACTGTTATTGTCAACATACTTGAAATTTCATTCCATTGATGCAAGCTGCTGGAGGTGAATTTAGAAACTCATCAAACTGAGCATACTTATAAAGACCAGAATCAATGAGTAACCAGATGCAGTTCAGCAATTTTTTACACAACATTTAAAAACTTTTGGTAAGGCCAAATAACAGCCTCGTGTTTAGATATTAAGCACTCAATTCCAGGTGTCAGCAAGCTAAGCCGTCGATACCGAAACACATTTCGATAATACAGTGACGGTTGTATGAAGGAAACATGAAACATCAATTACCTATTGACTGCAACTTTTTGAACATTGTCCAATATTACTGAACCTGCAAAAGATCCAATGAGAGAGAACACATAAAAGCAGTTGGGCTATCACATGTGTAACATTAGAATGGCGCCTAGCATCAATAATAGTCAACCCTTGGTAAATAAACCAGGTTAGTACTGGCATAGGGTACGATGGACACTGCTCATCATAACCAGTACCTCTCAAACCCAAGGTCTTTGTTGTATAGGAACCATCTGATAATCTTACTCACAAGATCCATTTGTCACCAAAATCCTGCACTATTATCAATATTTAGGAATCTTCAGAGAAATTATCGTCTGTAGACAACATCGACAATGCAAAAAGAAAAATTGATGAGTTTGTCAAACCTGCTGGTGCAAACATTGTGAAAATTGACAAAAATAGCAACTACACCCGCCCTCTTCAATCCCCTAAATCTTCTACATGTGGTTATCAACGACCAGCCTTTTCTGCCAAAAAAAACCACTACAATCACTACTGACTAACATACACCACCACAACATACAGGCTAATTGATGGTTCAGATTGTGAATGATTATTTACTTGAGTTTTTGTATTTAAACTACAGTGGTTTCTCGCAGGCTAAATAGTCCAAGGTTTAAGGTATTATGCACAGTATAAAATGCAATGTAATTTTACTAATGTAATTTTACTATACATAAGTACCTCCATACAGGTATATCAGTTATACTGAACAGTTAGTTAAACAAGATCATTTTATTTTGGAGACAGGTCTAAAGGCCGACAGTTATATTCAAGTGAAGAATTTTCTCAAAGAAAAATTTGTTTAGCTGTTTGGCAAATTAGCAAGCAGCACTGCGCAACAAAAAACTCTATTTTACATATATAGTCAACCATTATTAGCCTTATGGTTTTGATAGCAATCTTCAACAGAAAGGAAGTAAGAGCGTTCACGCGACTAAAAGTTTTCTGCAAACTGGAAAAAAAAGTTCTAGTCATAAAGGGGCATTGTAGTTCGGCACTAGCTTGTACATAAGTTGTAAAGAATTTCGGCTAACGTTTTAAATAATTTAATGAAACCTTCGGTAATTGGACAAAAAAAACATAGGTTGATAAACTGTGTACCACAAGTTCGTACCTGTAAATCGGTCTACGCCCCAAATGGTCTACGTTTATTACAGAAACCTTTGGATAAATTTGATTAATTATTCTTATAATTAAATCTAACAAAAATATTAGAAACCTTAGCAAGTAAACAACGCCATAGACTGGTGAAATGAGCACGTTTTTCATGTGAAATGCGCACTGCTAAATAGTTCTACTATCTGTCGCACGGCTTTATTGGCGTATCGTAGGCCGGTCTTAACTATTATTAAACCAAGCTTTTCAAGCGTTTTGCGGCGATTTTTGGCCGAATTAATCTGCCTATTTATGTATAATCCGACCAAATGGGTAAGTTTTAAGATATTTTCACCGCTTTTCAAAGACTTGGTAATATATTTATATAGGTTTATATGTGTTTTTTATCGTTATTATACTTAAACGACTCTACAAAAAATGGTTAAATTTGTTGATGAGAATTTGATACAAGGGTTTGCGACGTTGTTGATGAATAATTTTCGTAAGTTGTGTGCACATGCATTTATCATAAAAATTCTCAAACATTCGCTCCGCTCGTTTGGTCGTGGGATTATTAGCAGGTTGTTTTTCTTTCTTGAGTTATGTTAACCCTGTTTGTTAAACTAGGCAGGTCATACTTTTTGTTTCCTTACTAAAACTTCTTGGCTTCAGGCATAGAATTTACCAAGTGTAACTGAAAAAACCCCAGTCTAACATTTTGATGATTTTTAATATGTTGTTACTCATGTGGAAAAACGTGAAAATCCCAAATTTTTATCTTCTAGGATCATCGGTTCAGGTGCTATGAAGATTTGAACTTTGGCCATTTGTTGCCCGAGTTTGAGGGCATAGCACATCTAGCTGAATTTAGACTCAAAAATTCAAGAATACACAAGTTAGAGGTATAGATTTTTTTTGTGTTTCTACGCAATTTCCATATTTACACAAACAAATAGGTTTGAAATTTTTCGGATGAATAATGTGGGAGATAACTCCAGCCAAAAATGATATTTTAGCGACTATTCCAAAGCAATTATTACCCCTAGCATATAATGTTCCATTGTTTCTGTTGATATTTCTGAACTTCTCCAGGCCTCAGCTATTGAAAACTAGTATTATCTTCTCTGTAGCTGCATCGAGTCAGCGTCTAGAAGCCATACAATAATAACCTCTTTGTCTAAATACTGCAAAAGTAAAGGTCAAGGTCAACCTGTGGTTTCAACAGTCACACATTTTTCCTGTTTTATACCAATTATGATATGCAGATATAATTAAAACCACCAAAATTTTGTGTTTCAGACAGTAAAATGCTTAAAATTGAGTTCCAAATACCCTTCAAACACCTTCGTAAATCGCCTTATTTAAATGAGATTATCCCCCTTTGACAAACTTTAACTTGGCTGATTATTATCCTATCAAGTTCAAATTTGCTGTATGCTTGGGCTAGTAATAAGCTTTAGACTATTTCCTTAACTTACATTCCTCATTGTTATCCATTGTTGTAGCTTCAAATGAATGTTTTGCCTGAGTTGGTGGTAGATGCCGGTGCCACAGCTAACATAACATGCTCTTGTGGTACCCAGCAGATGTCATCTCGCTTTGGCCATGTGAAACTGTTTGTTGAGCCTTTGTGCATGAATCTCAGATTAAAATTATTGTTCTCTTGATCATAGCCAATTGCCATCCCCATATACCACCGACTATCATATATACAAGCCAAATAGTGTCCAGGTTGAGGTGTTAAGGTACTGCTGGTAACACGTGAGTCAGCAGTGTTCCCAACTTTGTATCGTTGTAGCATACATTTCTCAACAAACGGTGGTGAAAGTTTTCAAGCTTCAATGGCTGTTCTATTGAGTGGCTTGAACCAGTGCTGGTCCCGACAGCCAATGACTCGTTGCGCTGCTTTGAACCTTGGTTACAAAATTGCTGCTTGTTTGCGACTTCTTCAGTGGGTACATAAAACACCTCTACCCCAGCAATGTTTTCCCTAGCATACCTGTACAGTTGTTCAGCACTGATCAGTCTTTCTTTCCCTGATTTAACTAACTGCTTGGAGTGACGGGGGCCAGTCACTTGACTACCCCGCCAATTCCATCGCACGGACCTTTTCCATGTGAGGTGGCAAAGAAGCTCCAAGACGCTGTAAGATTGAAATCAAGCTCATTGTGACATAAGTTGGCAAAGTTCTTGTAATCCTTGTTTTGGGCACCAGGTCCATCACTGAAATAATCCACATGAGTTAGGCTTTCTTTGATGAATCCGATAAGCATTATCTGGGATGTATGTATACATTCTAGAGTGTTCTCTGGATTGTATGTATACCTTCCAAAGAACACTCATCAGATTCATCAAAGAAAACTAACTCATGTGGATTATTTCAGTGATGGACCTGGTGCCCAATACAAGGATTACAAGAACTTTGCCAACTTATGTCACCATGAGCTTGATTTCAATCTTACAGCATCTTGGAGCTTCTTTGCCCCTCACATGGAAAAAGTCCGTGCGATGGAATTGGCGGGGTAGTCAAGTGACTGGCCACCCGTCACTCCAAGCAGTTAGTTAAATCAGGGAAAGAAAGACTGCTCAGTGCTGAACAACTGTACAAGTATGCTAGGGAAAACATTGCTGGGATGGAGGTGTTTTATGTACCCACTGAAGAAGTCACAGAACGAGCAGCGATTTTATAACCAAAGTTCAAAGCAGCACAATGAGTCATTGGTTGTCGGGACCAGCACTCGTTCAAGCCCCTCAGTAGAACATCCATTGAAGTTTGCAAACTTTTACCACTGGTTGATGAAAAATGTATGCTACAACGATACAAAGTTGGGAAAACTCATGACTCATATGTTAGCAGCAATACCTTAATACCTCAACCTGGACAATATCTAACCTGTATATATGATGGTCGGTGGTACATGGGGATGGCAATTGGCTATGATCAAGAGAATAATGATGCTAATGTGAAATTCATGCCCAAAGGCTCCACAAACAGTTTCACATGGCCAAAGCGAGTTGACATCTGCTGGGTACCACAAGAGCATGTTCTATTAGCTGTGGCGCCGCCATCTACCACCAACTCGGGCAAAACATATGCATTTGAAGCTACGACAATGAATAACATTGAGGAATGTAAGTTATGAGAATAGTTTAAGGCTCATTGCTATCACAATCACAGACTACAAGCGCAGAGATATTTGAACTTGATAGGATAATAATCAGCCAATTTAAAGCTTGACAAGGGAGATAATCAAATTTAATTAACACAATTACAAAGTTGTGTGGAGGGTATTTGGAACTCAATTTTAAGCATTTTACGTCTGAAACACAAACTTTTGGTGGTTTTAATGAAATCTGCATATGTTAATTGGTGAAAACATGAGAAAAATGTGTGACTTTGTTGAAACTACAAGTTGACCGTGACCTCTACTTTTGCAGTATTTCGACAAAGACGTTAATCTTGTATGGCATCTAGACGCTGACCCGATGCAGCTACAGAGAAGATGAGACTAGTTTTGGATAGCTGAGGCCTGGAGGAATTTAGAAATATCAGCAGAAACAATGGCAAATTACATGTTAGGGGTGATAATTCCTTTTGAATAGATGCTAAAATAGCATCTTCAGTCATTTTTGGTTGGAGTTATCTCCCACATTGTTCATCCGAAAAATTTCAAACAATCCAGAAAATTTTAAACCTATTTGTTTGTGTAAATATGGAAATTGTGTGTGGACACAAAGAAATCTAGACCTCTAACTTGTATATTCTTGAAATTATATGAGTCTCAAGTCAGCTAAATGTGCTATGCCCTCAAACTCGGGCGACAAATGGTCAAAGTTCAAATCCTCATGGTGAGTGAACTGATGACCTTAGAAGATCAAAGGTTGGGATTTACGCGTTTTTCCACATGAGTAACAACATATTAAAAATCATCAAAAACCGAGACTATGAGGCTTTTTCAGTTACGCTTGGTAAATTCTATGCCTTCATTCGTTAGCCTAACATGGCAACTTTAAACCCGGTTCCAAACACCCCCATTGTTTTAGTGAAGATCACGATATTACCTAGCTTACCGCACGAGTGACTGAAATTCACTGGGTAATTATTTTATTAATAGACCATCAAATCACAAATTGACTAGCAAGCGAATTAATACAATTAAATCACATAAAAGCTGCATCTAGATATATTCCTTACGCTGTATATCAGAAGGTTATGTAGCGAAATATACTTCATTATGGCAAGCGGATTATCAAATAGTTTTATCGAGAACTTGCTTGTTACCTTGAAAACTTATAGTGTTGGTAGAAAGGTTAACGTTTTAAAAGCGTTATGGTTTGCTGTTTCACAACAATTGTTTTTGGTAAGAGCAATGTAACATAGTAATATCATTACAACACCTAAAAATATGACAAAAATTTCTTATTACTCAAAATTTGATTTAGTCTAAATTAAACTAGGTATATATCTGAGCAGACTTATAAAACTATCAGATTTTCAGCTTTATTGAAATAATGGAAACAAAAAATGTCTGCCATATGCAAATGTAGGATGCATCACATGGGCAGTGATCAAATCCCCAGTAATTAAATATATAGCCAGCAGCGTATATAGCAGCTATGGCAAAGAGGGCAGAGTGGAGTGGCACCCTTATGAAAATCAATAACTACTATAAATCACATGTTTGAAAATTATTCATCAGAGTTGGAAAATTAAGAAAAACTTAGTGGTAATTTTTCTTGAGTAATGTGGTACCTAGCTCATCGGAAATGAAAACTTGACATGTTGCATAAAAATATTAAAATCAGACTAAAAATCTCCACACAAAAAGCAGCAATTTGCAAGCTGCAAAAATAATTTGCAGATAAAATAGCACCCCTGCTAAAAACATTGCTCAAACGGAACTTTTGCAAAAAAACTCAGGCGACATCAAAACGTCGAACGACTGAAGTGATCAAGTGGTTAGGTATATAGGGGCTGTATATAAGGACTTCTGAGCCAGAAGATGCGTAGCTATAGTGAGTTGGTCTGAATAATGTAGTGTAGACATGCCAAAAGTGACATGTATCCCATAAAATTCCAAATAACAACAACATGTAACATATACATGAACATTTTGTGTAAATGTACCTAATAAAAAGATAGTCTATCACTGTTGTAAAGCTGATAGGTAAGTAAAGGGAAGTTGAGATAGAAACTAATATGTAACAGGTTAGAACTGTATTGCATCATCGTAGTACGCAGTAACTTTGCAGTGTATTACAGCTTTTTAATGCACTGCAGAGATTTACTGCTACTGCAAATTCACTTCTACTGCGAATTCAATCCTACTGCTAATTGCCCTTTGCAACCTATGGTGAACTTATTTCCATGACACATTAAGCAAAAATAAGAAATTCAATCTGTGAATGAGCATTTTCTAAAACATGAAACTGCATGTGTACTACTACTGCGCATTGGTATAAAGTTGAAATTGTGGATTAACTGATATTGGGGTATTTGTATTGTACTTTCATTACCACAATATATAAAAACAATGATATATTTATATTTCAACTATATATTACACGCTAACTTTGGTCAGTTTGTTGGCCTACTCATACTCTTGAAAGTTTGAGCAGCATTCAGATCTTACAATTATGTTGTGGTTGCAAAGGAGTCATTTTAATTCTTGATTGTGTGATGAGTTCTCACGAAATTCACTGTTCATGTAAACTATGTACAACGTATTGCAAAATTCTTACTGCCTCTCTCACTACGGAGTACACACTAGCAAAACTTCCACTGCAACCAGCATTATACACTTTGCGATGGCGAATACTGCAACAATACAGCTTAGTGCGCATTAGACAATAGTTATATTGCATATGCAGTGAACATAATTAATGCAAATATAACGCATCAACATAGAATGCTTACTCCTGTAATGCTAAAACAGCTACATAAATATACCGGCGAACGTTTACTACAACTGCAATGTATTTTTCATCAGCACGTACTCATAAGTGAACAGTTGCGTTTGTGTCGAAGTAGTCACATACCTGACATTAGATATAACTAATAATCTCAAACTATTAGTGTAAATAAACATACATGAGTAGGTGTTTAGAAGTATTAGAGGATTGAGCAATCCCTTAGCTGTTAATGAACAGAGCCGTACAAATAGCTTTAAAATTATTCATTGTACTTTAGTATTTGGATAAGTAATTTTGTTTTAATAGTGTATTAAAAACTGCAAACTTTTCAAGTTACTGTAATACAAACGGAATATCTAGAAATACGCCTAAATGCTAGTGCAATCTTCCATCTACCATTATCGATGCATTTCTAAAGAAAATGGTAGCTGGCCAGTAAATCCGTGTGATGAAGACGCCGAATAGTTTCTACTAAACGAAAGCAACCGACTTGAAAAGAAAGAAATAAATGCTATTTCTCCAAAACCAACAATTTTCTGTTATGCCACGACATAGCAATCATCTTTATCACGATTCAGATACAATTAGGGCTAATGGGAGAGGAAAACAACTCTTTCGTTACTACCCGATAAAATGAAAGCAGCTTTTTGAGATCGCGAAGGGTAAGCTGTTAGGGGTCCTTGGCAACAATCGCCTCAAACTTTCAACTAAAAGCAAGGTCGCCAACGACGTCTTACGCAAACCGATATCGAGTTAGCCAAATTATTTCGAGGTTATTGCTTTTACAGCGAATAGCTTCGGTTCCAGAATTTTGCGCTATTTTAAAGTAATGGCAATCAGGAAAAAATTAAAACATACATTACTCGACTATTCTCTGGCTCGTTGCGGAATTCCCGTGACAACTAGATTCCAGATTCTAGCGGCTTCAAAACGTTGAAAGGTTTTAGCTTTTCTCGTCCAACCCTGAACAGTTGGTAGGTAATAAGGCATTATGAATTTTTTGCGCTGGTAGGTCAAAGTTCAAATCCTCATGGTGAGTGAACTGATGACCTTAGAAGATCAAAGGTTGGGATTTACGCGTTTTTCCACATGAGTAACAACATATTAAAAATCATCAAAAACCGAGACTATGAGGCTTTTTCAGTTACGCTTGGTAAATTCTATGCCTTCATTCGTTAGCCTATAGATGAGAGATTGTAGTGACAATTCTTACTCCAGATATTACAATTGTCCACCTAAAAAGCATTGTTAACCCTTTAGCGACGGCCGGCTTACGACAGGGAAAGTACCAGCGTACGGCGGCAATTACTAGGGCGATTTGAGCTTTCGACGTGGCTGCGTAAAAACTGCAGCAACTTACATCACAATTGTGGTAGCTGCATAAATTAACATGCATAAGAAGGCTGAGAAATTTTTCTACAAGCTGATATTTTTTCTATGCAGATAACTTGCAAATGCTTACCAGCAAAAGTCTCAGATTGTTGAAGCAATGATTTTTTTTATTTTCATGTTTCATTTTTCATTGCATTTTTTCTAATTGTTAAAGGTAAATGACAATGTTGTATAAAAACTAGTTGCAAGGATTCATATGTCTACAACAATTTGCAAAAGAAATTGGTTGTTGGAGAACCTTGAAAGTGGAGTTATGAGCTCCGAAGCATTACGGGAGGGCCACTCGAAATTCTCAAAGCGTGTCCCAAAAGACCAGCGGAAAATTGAGGCCTGACATGGTCGCCTAAACTTCGCTATAACTTACATGCAAATTGGCATGAAGCTGCAAATGGATATGCTTCTGAAAGCTGAGATATTTTCCTACATACAGATCTTTTCCTCCAGGCAGCTTCAAGTCTTTGCAACTTGAGATCTATTTATTCGCAGTTATGATTTTCTGCAGTCAGATTTATATATTTATTGAAACTATAGATATATGTACCAGTAACAATTTTGCATATAAACTCATTGCACAGATTCGTGTGTGCTGCAGAAAACATTAACTGGTTGTGTACAAGAAAAATTGAGTGGTGAGCCTGTATTCACGCATTTGGTGAAGCAACAAAAGACATGAAGCAACATTTATTATGAGCAGAAACAGCAAATCATGGGCTGCATGACTGCTAGATTGCAAAACAATATAAGAACTGAACTCTTTGATTAGGTGAGTGTCCTTAGGAGAGCAACAAACAACAAATACAACATACTAATGCAAAACAAATACAATAGATTATGACATTTCAGCGAATGTAACGATGTACAAGCTAGGAATACAAAGCAATGAAGCATTTGTAGAAACTAAATAAAATTTGTAAATAAATCTAGTTAGCATAACAAGGATCAACACATGACTCACACAAAGATACTCCTCAAGTGACTCCTGCGCCTTCAGCTTAATTGCTTTCGCTCCTCACCGATGTATACAGACAACTTGTGCACATATCGAGAGACAGCATCGCAAAGAGCAAATAACTTTATTCCAAATCTAGATCTGTTAGATGGAATATACTGCCTGAAGCTGAGCCATCCTTTCCATGCCAGCAAGCTTTCATCTACATATATTTAAATTTACCCGACAGCAAAACAGAGTATAACCGGTCGTATATCATGGCAAAAACATCTTCCAACTTGAACAATTTATTGCCAGCAGTCTGTTCAAAATAGTCAGCAAAAAGAAAACCTGTTTCTATTTTGCTTTCTATTTTTAGTTTTTATTAAAATTCAGCGTAGATAATAAAAGATTGTGGAGCAGTAAGACAACAGGGTAGGCTTTTCAAGAATATATGTATGCATAGCTAAACCAATAACTCGCCAGATGTATTTACCATCAACAGGCTCCAAAGCGTCGCAATGTTTTTGAAAGCCATCTTTTATTCGTTTCGTTAATTATAACATTTACAATGGCCGATGTTATAAAAAGTTTTAAATGATTAAACAAACTTACCTGTTTAAAAATTCAAACTGTTACTCCTGCCAAGCTGTCAGCAAATTGTAATTATTTTGGTTTTAAGTCAGCTTTTCTTGGAAGTCTGTAAATACTCCTGGTTTCATCGCCGGCCATTTCACTGTCACTTTCGCAATCCAATTCATTCTGTTGATTTTGTTTTTCAATTCCATCATCTTCTCCACATTTTTCTGACCTAGTATCCTCTTCGTCACTTCCAAACCAGCCGATGTCTTCCTCTAAACAAACTTTTTTAGCAGAGCTTGAACAATCGCGTGCTTACACGATGAATAACTTTCCAAAAAGAAAGATCAAATCTTTTACAACGTGTTTTGCTTGCACATGCGTATTAGGGATTAATTATAGCCTCAAACAAGTGGTATAAAGCCTACCGAAATCGATGGAATTATTAATTTTAAATTTTATCGATTTCTTTTAATGATCAAAAGATTTTTAAAAAGGTCTATCGAATACTGAATTATTTTGGGGAAATCCGGGATTCGGCCGCTGAGACATTGCTCGTTTTATGGGCTTTGACGGGCTTTGGCTCAAAAGAGTTAATATATAAAGCAATAGTTTTTCACCCATTTTTATGTATGATTGGTCCTAGCGTTAATGAAAAAAACGTATGCTAGATGAACATGTTATTGTATTTATTGGTTGGATAATTTAATCAATCCATAAGGCTGCTCCCTCGACTGCATCAACCCAATTCTGTAGCAGAAATGAAAATATGATTGCAAAAACTAGCTGATAGAGT
The DNA here is from genome assembly GCF_963576615.1 of Watersipora subatra. Taxonomy (NCBI): domain Eukaryota; kingdom Metazoa; phylum Bryozoa; class Gymnolaemata; order Cheilostomatida; family Watersiporidae; genus Watersipora; species Watersipora subatra. The sequence continues at coordinate 61,335,215 of NC_088709.1, forward strand.
TTAATAAAGTAGTGCAACTCTTCGATGTTTTTTAGTTTGCGAGATGACTTCATTGATAATCCAGTTAAGGAGCTCTTTCACCTAGTTGTAGAGTCGTCTAAGTCGGTTTGGGTAGCGGATGTGTTAAATAGAGCAGCTATGGTAATGCCATATAAGTCCAAATAACAATATATGTAACAAATTTGTATTGGCAATTTTTCTGTTTGTATACAAACTTGCCTGTCTATCGTATTGCTTTTTAGAATGTTTTAGCGTTAAAAGTTATTTTGCTTCACGTAGTATTAAGATCATATTTTTGAATACATTGTCTAAGCTCATTTGTAGGCTTTTGCGAACAGCATACAGAAACTTTTTTACTTCAGTTACCTACATACTTATTTGTGTTGAATTTGTTTAAAAGCTACTAAAATTTATGATATGGTATTTTTGCTGCATGTTTAGTTGTTAGGCATCAATCTGCACACTATTGTAAGTGTACTAGCGGAATGTTCTGTGTTGCACGGGTCATGAAATTATTATTGTACTTGAGTAACTCACCCGGTAAGTGAGATGATCTATTAATCTTTACTAAAACAATAGACATGTTTGGAGCCAAGTTAATAATTGTCACGTTACGCATAACGATCAACTGTGCTAGTTAGTAACCCTAAGGGCATTGAGTGTGAGTATTTTAACCGATGTAAAGAATTTCCTAATGCTTCGGTTCTTAGTCTAAATGGTAAAGCTCGCTGCTTCTAGATTCGTAGGTTCCGAGATCAAATTCAGGGCAGTGAAGATTTTTATTGCTAGATTTTAATTGCCCTTGCTGGACATACAAAACATGACAATACGATACACAGATATTTGAGATTTATGTATTTAGATATTTTCCTATAGCTCGGTTTTTACATTTCCTACATTTGTCATTATTACGTGCCATTCAATCATTCATTAAATTTTTGGTGTTGAAGCAAATGATAAACACAGGCAACTTGAAACCTTTCGTGTTCTCTCTTAAAATATATAGTGAGATTGGCAAGCTTCTTCAAGTCATGCATGAATACAGTAAGTTGAACTAGCATCAGATGTTGTGAAATATATAGCTATGGACAGCAACCAATTGACATAGGTTAAGCACATTTCAATAGAATTTACTTTTGTTAGCGAGTGTGCTAACTAGAAAGATTAGGGCTGTTCGTTCTTGCTTAATTGCACCAAAAAAAACAAATTCTAGGCTATCAAGGTGCTATCATGTTTATTACGTACACATGGTGGTATTATTATTACATATGTAATTAAAGGGTTTCATCAAAATCTGAGTTTTTTTGCTTCAAATTTGCCAATTTAATATACTTGTTATTTAATCTTTTAGAACAAGGGTGGCAAAGATATCAAAAACATATACATATACCTAGCTAGATTAATGCCCGTCATTGCTCGGGTAATAGTAAAGATTGCGCAGAAAACGTATCTTTATTTAACATATACAATATTTACAATTCTATGTAACATAAACTTCAGATCATTAGAAAAGTGTTTTTGTGCAGTTTGAATAAATTAAGAAAAGAGATAAACAATGAGTACCTAGAAGTGTGTATAAAAAGGGTTACTTTTGCGGCAGAAGCTCATTGTATTCAAAGTTTTGATTGACGATACTGGTACATCTCTATACTGGTACAATCGTAAAACTGGGATGTCAGACTTTCCTTGTCTAATACTTTGTCCGGCTGAACAGAGAGGGATTGTAGTGACAATTCTTACTCCAGATATTACAATTGTCCACCTAAAAAGCATCTAGCTTTTACAGATTTACTGAACCCGAAAATAGGAGTGTAATGACACAGTTGAAATCGCAATGGCATATTTGAAATTTACACATTAAAAATATAGGTAATAAAAAAAGCTTAATGCAAATGCTTCAAGCAAATGCATAATGTAATATTGATTACTAATGAAAAGCACACATTGAGTGTATGCAATCATCAAAATGATATGCAGTATATGGTAAAAGCGATGGGAATGGTAAGCATGGCTTAGCTTTGTGGTTACGTGCGTGCATTTTGCAAACTTGTGGTTGCTATCTTCATGAGTTCAAATCCATTACGAAGGTGATTTTTGTTCCTATAACTTCATCCGCTATAAATCTATAGACGAATGACACACAAACTTTAAGATTTTTATATATATACAACAATATATATATATATATATTATATATACATGTACATATGTATATAATTATATAAATAGTTTTTAAGAGCTGTATAAAGTATTAAGAAAAATACTTTGAAAAGTATTTACTACTTAAAGTTTCATGGTTGTTACTATTCATCAGGTAACACTGAAGTGATCTGGAGCTCATGTGACTCTATGCAACAACACATCAAATAGCCTGAAGATTGAAGCCAACATTTTGTAGGCTATAATAGGCTTAAATAGAGTGGAATAGAAACCTGTACTAATTATGTAATGCAATCACCTCCTAGTTTAAATCATCAAAATCATCATGATTAGAAATAGTAACAAAATAATATGTTAACTTCAGCAACCATAGGTACCTACAACGATATTAGTGCATTTTGTGGTTATGATCTGCAAGATAATATAGCATTACTGTACAATGTACTATGTGGAGAGTTTTTACCTTCGAGACAGACATGTAACTTAAACGCTGAGTCTAACTTAAATGAATTTTGCATACTAAACAAATACTTTCAGGACCTTTTAGTATGTATTTTAAAGGTTGACTTGCAACAAAATTCACATTACAGTTATTTGGTATCACAAAATTCACCATGTCTTACTCTGTTGTTTTGTAGTTGCCAAATATATTGAAATCTGATTACAAGCTCTTAAAAGCTCAAAAACGAAAGGCTGCCGTAGATTGAATCCGTTTATTTCTCTGATGCAGTCATGACAGTTTGGTTATTGTCTTGTCACGTGATGTTCTCACGTGAATTGAAAGGCCAATAAAAAGCTCAATATAAACTTATCGTAGCACTAGTTCATGACAAACACTTCGGGTTTCACCAAAGATCCCGTATCAAATATGGATGCTAGCTACTTCACAGTTTTGTTTCGGCTTGAACTTATCTTCAAGTCGTAATCTTATCATGTGACCCAATACTTCGAAAATAATTTTTGCAGCACTTTTCGATTATCACAGGTGACCAACAGGCTCGTCATGATTATCAGACAATGATATGTACTCCTTCGAGGTAAGGTTAAAAAATTAAATGAAATTTTCACGGTAAATTATAAGATATCACTGCTAACAGTGACAGCATTACAATGACAATAAAACAGACGCGTAAGAACGATAAACATAGTTTTATTGAAAGCGTGAAATATATTTGTGAAAATTTGTTGACGAATAAGGTTGCATGAAAATGTAAACAGAAACTGTCTATTACAGCTACGTCATATTTGTGCCGTTTTGGAAAGAGAATCCAAACTACGGCGGTCTCAGCTGGCTGCGATTAACTGTTCGTTTTAGAGATTTTAAGAGCTTGTAATCACATTCCCACATATTTTGCTCCTACAACACAAAAGAGTAAGACATGGTAAATCTTTTGATATCAAATAACTGTAATGTGAATTTGCTTGCAAGTCAACCTTTAATAAAAGTCAAACTCTTAAAATTTTGTCATTTTTCTGTTTTTACTGTAATGGATAACGCTGAACTTGCCATAGCGAGCAACATATATCTCTTAATAATGTATATAATTAGTACACTAATCGCCAAATTTCAAGTTCATAGATAAATTAAATGTATTGTCGATATCGTGGGGCTGAAAAAATTAGCCCTAAAGGAAGAAGACAAGAAATCATCGCGTTGCTTATACCCTAGGACACTTATATTTCACTAGTATTTAGTTTCGTGAGTAGCACACAGAGCAAAATTTTGCTGCAACTTAATTTCGCAGCTCTGATGAGTGCGAAAATATAGTGATGTGAAAATAAATGCAGTGGAACAAACATCATTAGATTCCTCAGGTCCAGTTCACTAGTATGAAATATTTTTCAATTTGGGACTACAGTACTTTTCAGACTATAAAATGCACTTCTATATAATCTGCATCTGCTTTATTTTCCAATAAACGATAATAAAACAATACATAAGCCGCACCTTTGAATAGGCCGCAGAACTAAGGACTATGCTTTTTAACGTGGCAGCAACTTTCCTGTTTAAAACGGAACAGTGGAGAACGGCACCGTTTCGTATTATCCGACGCTTTTTAACTTAGTGCCTAACGGGACAGTACCGTGAGGCATTGTTTCGTATTTTCTTTCACCGCTAAAAGCCACCAATTGGAGATTCCTGTTAGTGCGCCCTAGCGGTTAAAGAAAAAGCCACAGATTAGCCGCACACTTATATAAGCTGCATAGCTCAAATCATCAGAAAAAAGTAGCGGCTAATAGTCCGAAAAGTACGGTAGTTTTTATTTGTGAATCACAGGTAGAAATGTGTAGGCAATATCAATAATGCAATTTGATCGCTTGCTGCCATTTGTTTCCTGGACTATCAAGGTCCCTGCCGCAGTGACCGATATTAGAATTCAAGTATTTATAGCACATGGTGGCCATGGCTCCAGGTTGTTATTGCTTTTGGTTGGTAATAAAATTCATCACCACAATAATTATTATTCAATTTTATGACTTTCCCTATTAGACTGTCATCCTCATCAGTTACAAATTCAATGACTAAACTAATATCATCATCTTCCTACATGTAATTTGTCTAGGCTTTTCCAAAAAAACTTATCTTAATTTGTTTTGCCATGCTGCTCAGTCGGTGTATTAGCTATAATGAGTTTAGCAAAAATTACCCAATGGGCCAACCACACATGAAACTTGCCTGCATTTCTAACATGACGATTTTATTGTGAATATCAATGAACAAAGCCATTTAATTTCGCGTTTTCGCTCGTTCGTTATGATAGTTTAATTTCGCTCATGAAATTTTCGCGATTGTATGTCGCCGCGAAAATGCAAAAGTTAGATGCCGCGAATACATAAGTGTCCTAGGGTACTTCGGTCCCAAAATATTCCTTAACAGGGGAATCGGAACGCGTGGGTGCATTGCTAAAATAATAGCTATTGTTGTGCAATTACAGCGACAAATACACGAATACACACGCGACAAACTGAAAAAAATATATATACATAGATACAGTATGTTGTATATATAAATACATGGATATATACAATATACTGCATTGTATATAAATATATATATATATATATATATATATATATATATATAGTCAAATTAGATTGAATAGGAGGCCACTTTGGAAAATATATCCACGATATAGGGCTTTTGGATAATAGGAGGCTTCTGATAGGAGGCTTCGCTAGAAACATGCTTAAACAACTCTACTCGTCATGCTGATCGCATACGTATCTATTTTGCATTTTGCATAAATTTTGCCGGAGAGTTCAACATTTTGGAAAATTTTGCAGGTTAGGAGGCTCTGTAGTTTGAAATGGAGGACCTCCCATTAGCGTAAAATTTGAAAATTTTTATACAAAATTCTGAGTTGTCTTCTCTTTTGCAAGAGAAGTTATCTTTTCATTAAATTCAGGGCCTCCTATTATGTTTTTATATCTTGAATTAGATAGTCCTAGTTCCAAGCTCTACTTCTTTTTTTTTATATAAATTTAGCTAACTATGATATTTAGTTTGGTTCTTTTTACTTGTAATGAACCTTTATTGCATCATTTAATTTCCTATCAATTGGTTAAAAAGGCAAACTAATCCCTGAAACCCCATTTCAGGGATTTTGCCAACAGAACCTAAGAAAACCGATTTGCAGGCACATCTGTGTGTGCTTTGATCTAAAGTTTATCACACATATTATTCATAAAATTGAAAACTTATGCTTTCCCTTAATAGCTTGTTAGTAGGCATGCATGGCAAAAACAAGCACTTTGTCCATTTAAAAAAAGTTGTAATAAGTTGCAATAAAAGCTAGGATGGTATTGACATCAAGTAATTGGTATTGAAACCATCCTAGTTGTCAAATAGAAAACTTAAAACGTATATTAATTAAAACAGTGCATATATTCATGCTGCCAAATATGCCTGGTAGAGTCAGAGACACCCAATTTTTAAAACATAAATGTCAAACATGGGAGATTTGCATACCTGTGGCTACATTTATTACTTATACAATTTGATTTAGTCAATTCATTGCTACTGAGGCAAAACTGGGAAATATAGCATATGTGGGGCCCTTTGGATTATAAAAGGTTTCAGATAAGAGCTTTCGATGAAACCATGCAGTAACATTGAACACACTGTGCAGATTGCATGCATGTATATCTAACTCGCATTTATCAACATTGGTCAGCATATTTCTTTAAAAAAAGCCCAAACTTACTCAAAAGGAAAAAAATTGACTCTTTAAGCAACCCCGTCAAGGAGTTGAGTTTACAGAAAAGGAAAGCTCAATATAAGTACGTCAAACAAATTGCTCAAGTGAGTGCAACGGTGACAAATAAAATATTCTTAAAACACAATGAGTTTGTATAAATCTAAAAGTCTTTAGTGCAAATGGAGCAACCTATCAAAAGCAGGCCAAACAGCTGTTACATTACCAAAAGATTAAAAATCAAAGCATTCACAAGAATACCATAAAACATTTATCAACAAAAGTGGACTATTTTATTTCTGTCAAATAAAGCTGTAGAGCATCAAAACACTGAGCTCTATAATTGTCTTGCAAATTGTGTGACCATCTCCTGGCACCTCGAGTATAATGTGTGAAGTTGTGGTAGCTGTAACTAATGGCTCTGCAGAACGTTTAAAATATGATTTTAGCTAGAGATCTTAGAAGCGATTCGCAAGAGAACTTTGCTGATTGTAGACACGCCCAGCTACAGAAAGAACTTTAAGGTTGGATGTCATTCCAGTCACTGGATGCCTTTTTGGAAATTGAACATCAACTTGTTGTTTGAAGGTTAGGCAATCTAGACCACTTTGCCTCCACTGGTAAATATGCTGCTCTACCTGCAAAGAAACCAGTCATTAACCTGTTAGTATAGTTAAAAATTAGGAGAATGTTGAACACTACTCATTTTACAGACTTTCCCAAGATATCAAACCAGCTTTAAAACAAAACTGACTAAAAAGTGTGCTCCATCATGTTGTTTTAGAACGCTTAGGAGATTGGCCAGAAACTTGAAGAGTAGGCTTTTGCAGCTAGCTATATTGGTGGCTGTACTAAATGTAGGTCACACAGAAGATGCTTTACTACTGAAACTCTGCATAATTATGTTTGCCCTAAAGAGATTGCAGTTCTCACTATGTTGATGTTTTGCCTAAAAAAAATAAACCTAGTAAGCCTTAAAAAATTCTTGTTTCGATGTTGTTAACACAAGTTAACTCAATAAAAGTAAAAAACAACAAACATTATCATTAATGCTTTCTTTTAAGCTAAAGCTTTTTTGTCAAACTATTAGGTAAGAATGGTATCTTTTAAATATAAAATGTAATGAATAGTTGGGTTAAGAAAAGCTTTATTTTACAACCTAATAATTACAGCGTTACCATTCCTCTTATTTCTAAGCAAAATGCACCAAAATCTACAAAATTTTACACATTCAGCCTGTACTGTGATGAGAACCGTGTCTGTCCATATAAAGCCACCGTTGGATAATGGAAAAATATTGCATCCCGCTAGATTTGAACTTGCAACATTTACCTTGCTAGACTGACACTACAAAAACTATGCTAATTAACCTTGTAATAATTTGCAATATTTGAATGCATAATTATTGCAACTGATAATCTTTTACAGCACTCTACACTGCCAGGGTATTTGTTGGTACAAGCCAAGTTGATTCAAATCTTGAGCTGAGTAAAATTCCTAACTGTCTACACGGTCAATTTTTTCCATGCACAGATTGACTATGAATTGTATAAAAGTCCCTTTTCATTCAGTTGGCCTTTAACACTGTAAGGTTGGTGTGTATGAATATGCCTTTCACTGCAATGCATACGTGTACAAATTAAGCATAGGGTTACTGCCAGGTTACTCTGCAAAGCAGAGTTGTCCTCTCGTGCACTCCAAACAAATCCTAAATATTTAGGATTATACATTAATCATTAATTATATAGACATTATTGAAATTCTTTAAATAGTTTAGAAGTTTCTATTAAAACAGATTTTCAGCTTTTGTTTACACCATTTAGTCTCTGCTTATATGATAAAGCTACTCTTTGCCATTAGCATGTCTGTGCAAATGCGCTCGTTTATAACAGTTCATCTTCGTAGACTATTTGAGATGACCAGAATAAATTCTAGCTCAGCAAAAAATTTAACTCTGATGCTCATATCAACTGACTGGACAATTAAAAAACATTCAGTTTTGAAGGTAGTAAACATGAATTTGGAGATCAAACAGAAGGTGAGGTGAATAAAAGCCACAAAAGACAGGCTGATACTTGTTGCGGCTAGCTAACAAAGTAAAATCTGTGTCTGTATGACTTATCATTTATCCAGCGTCGGGAAGAGTTTGGGAGCAAGATAGATTTTGATGAGACTAGATATCATGACATTCAGCTTGGTATACAGACGGTCTCCAACCTACGAACGAGTTACGTTCCGAACAATTGTTTGTACAGTGAATTTGGTCGTAAGTTGCTTCAGTGCTATATTTTGTATTATACCTTATGCTTAAGGCCTACATGTATATAAGTATATTGAAGGTTTATATTAGTATGTTTAAGGCTTGTATAAGTAACCTGTAAATTGGTTTGTACTGAAAAAACTTTTTAATAAAATGGAGAGAATACTGTGGTGGACGCCGGGCCATGACACAGCATTTCTTATTGATCGTATGTGTTGTCCTTTTTTATTATATCGTTGTTTTAATCGTTATGCTAGAACTTATCTTTGTTGTCCTTTTTTATGTGTCGTCATTTTATTATACCGTTGTTTCACTCGTTATGCTATTGTTCTATCTGATATCATGTTATAACACTATCATTTATCGTCACTTTTATTGTTGTCATACCAACTCGCTAGCGATCCTATTTATTCACCTTGTTAGCCGGTGTTCTCACCGTTTGCCGTTAGGACGGAACAGTTGATATTACTGAATATAACGGAGCGCTCTCATTTATTTGAGCAGAGCAGATAGATGTACGCTCCTCGAATAGTGAAATTTCCTTCGCTAATAAAAAAGCTGAATGAAACTACACACACTCTCTTCTTTTTATTTATTAGTCTAGATCGTGCCAAGTAAAGGTCGGCAAACTCCTTTACAATACATACAGGAAAAATAAAAAAGTTCTTTACGCACTGGAGATACGTTCACACACTAATGCCCTGCAACGAACTGGGCAGAGGAAGGTGGATGCTAGGTGATGCTTCTATGTAGCGCCTCTTTCTGCCGCTAATAAGTCGGTAATACCGTCGGTATTATCGATGAATATACGCGCAGACCTGTTCGTATGTACCGTTGTGTGTAACTCGAATGTTCGTAAGTAGGAAACCGTCTGTATTAACACTCCAAAGCTTTCACTGATAGATCCCCTTCAAATATTTCTGATTTCTTGCGAGGCGAATCATTTTACATATTTTTGACAAAAATGACAATCTCTAATGACAAACTAGTTTAACAATGTATTGGTATCTATAATAGCGAACCCTATGCATCTCATCATTGCTCAAGTTTGGCAAGAATGTAAGCGATATTTTTAAGGACAACTATGAAAATTTTGTTAATAATTTTGGGAACTTTCACCAACTTGACACTTTACCCTATATGGCATTACTTATGTTGGTCAAACAAAAGCTTTACATAAATTATTTACATTGAGAGGAATTTGCGTTATAATAGGTATACATGTACATTATAGCAAAATTTGCTGTACAGCTATTCCAACCAGATAAAAATCTGACCTATGCCCATACTACAAAAAATTCATAATTTGAGTTAAAATACTTGGATTTAAGTTAGAATATGACCTAAAAGTCAATGAAAGGAACTTAAGTTTACTTTTCACATAGGAAACAAATACATTATGCTTATGAAACAATGCAAGTGTTTTGGCCTTAAAGTTTGGCTTATTAATGTATATACTTAAAAACATTACTTTTTATTTTGTGGGTTTTCACTGTCCACAAAAGACCCTGGTCCCCGTTAATCCCGAAAATTGAATGGTGACTGCAAAAAACAGCTATGACAGGCCGAACAGGATTTGGAACAAAAGGTACATTTCTCACAAACAGAGATTGTAAATGGTACAAAAATGCAAGTTAAGCAATACGAGTGTCATTCAGAGTTAAAAAAAGCTATAGCTTGTTGCATACTATTAGATACATCGTTCAAATACATATTATTGAAATTTTCGGACTAGCACAAAATTTTTCATTTCAATATTTGTAAAATACATCTAAAAAAATATTGTTTTTCACCAAGGTTCATTCTATGTCACTCAATATTTTGGTGTTTTGACACTCTAATTTACCTTCACTAAGTTCCTTTGTCCGCTCTCCTCCGACCAGAAACCTCCCCAAATATGTAAGCTTTTGTAACCTTGAATCGCCAATTCTTTAGATAACTTGTCTAGCACCAGAGTGGGTGCAGAACATGTTATAGCAACACCCTGCAATTAGTAATAACAAAATAGAAATATCACATTTTTTGAATGAATGATTTTCCGATTTAAATTAAACTCTTTTCATAGCTAATCAATTTGAAAGCTCATTGCTTGCTGCAAAAAAAGGAAAAAACTGAGCAAGCAGAAGTGCATCTGATATTATAGCTTATGACTCTCAATCCCAGCTTTGATATTTGTCACCATTGTGATTTGTAGGCAATAGAAGAACGCGAGTTAAGCAATGTAAAAACTTATTCATATTCTATTAAAAAAAGGACTTCAAATATTGAAGTGGTATTTCAAAAGCAATTACTCATTCGTAAAATTGATAGTCAGTAGTCTGACCCTGATCTGGACTTGGCTTTTAGATATTATTGCAAAGTAAAGTTTAGAGCTGGTCACCATAGGTTTTAACTGTGAGTTTCAGTTCCTATCCCAGACACTATGCTTACATATAGTCTGTACAAGTGCTATCATCAGTGGACAGGCAACCAGAATGCAAGAACATGACAACTATAAACATGCAATAATACTTAGTCAATACTAAGAATGATTATGAAGTTTAAGAATATTAATCAAAATTACGTACAGTGGCACTCGCATACCGTTGTTGCTTGAAAGGTATGTTTCCAAAAGAAAATCTTGTCATTTTTCTAAAAGATTACCAATGCTTAAAGGTTGACTTGCAAGAAAATTCACGCTACAGTTATTTGGTATCAAAAGATTCACCATGTCTTACTCTGTTGTGTTGCATGTGCAATATATGTAGAAATGTGATAACATGCTCTTAAAAGCTCAAAAGCGAAAAGTTAATCGCCGCCATCACAAAATTGCCGAAGATTAGAATCCCGTTCCAAACATGGGTCAAATGGAACGTAGCTCAACAAGATGGCTTCTGTTTACACTTTCATGCAACTTCATTCATTCAAATATTTTCACAATTACACTTCACGCATTCAATGAAACGATGTCTATTGTCCTCAAGCATCTGTTTCCTCATCACTGTATTGATGTCACTTTGAGCACTGATATCTCAAAACCTACCGTAAAAAATGGTTTAATTTTTAACCTTAGCTCGAAGGAATGCATATCATCATCTGATAAGCATGACAAGCCTGTTGGTCACCTGTGATAGTCAAAAAATGCTGCGGAAATTATGCGCGCTGTTTGGCAGGAAGCATGGGTCACATGATCAGATTGCGACTAGACGATTAGATCAACCCAAAACAAAATTGTAAACTAGCGAGCATCTATATTTGGTAAGAGCTCTTTGGCGAAACCCAAAGTTTATGTCATAAATTAGTGCTACAAGAAGTTTTATATTGAGCCTTTTACGGAACTTACAATTCATGTGAGAAGATCACATGTCAAAACAATAACCAAATCATTTTACTATGTCAGAGAAATGAATTGATTCCAATCTACGGCGGTTTCGGGATCGCGGAGATTAACTGTTTCTTTTTTAGCTTTTAAGAGCTTGTAATCACAGTTCTCCATATTTTGCACACACAACACAGCAGAGTAAGCCATGGTGAATCTTTTGATACCAAATAACCGTAATGAAATTTTGTTGCAAGTCAACCTTCAACAAGCAAAATGATAACAAGCTCCAGTACCATGCATTGACAACTTGGGCAGCTAAGTCGTACATGCAAATCAGATGAGTATTTTACGGTATTTTGGAAAGGCCAATAATTAACCAATATTTGAGTTTTCATCAAATTAAAGTACATTTAATGGGCCATTTTAGCAGCGCAAAGAAAGCACATTTCTGATGACCATTTGCACCAATTTAGGGCAGGTAGTAGGAGTGAAACAAATTGGTTCGACTTATTTTAGTCAAAAATGGAGAGAAGTATTAGCCAAATGAAAGTTTGTTACGGAAAGTTCTATCATAAGAACATAATTTGAAATAAATTCTATAATAAACCTCTTGCAGTTGCTTCATTTTGTCCTGCAAACACATTAAAATCTGTAATAGAAAACAAGACACCTATACAAAATCAAAACTGGTAGTTAATTTCTGTTAGTGATGACATATTTTTTATTGTAGTTCAACAATAGCACTATAAGTTCCAAACAGTGCATTAACTATTAATATGTGTCATGATC